>NW_027330668.1:0-3182 GCF_022965805.1 Primulina eburnea
AAGACTTTATGGGCTAAACTTGGCACAAAATTGTTGTTTTCTACTACTTGTCATCCTCAAACGGATGGACAAACTGAAGTTGTCAATAGAACTTTGGGAACACTTTTGCGTGCTATTCTTAAAAAGAACTTGGATTGACATTTCTATGGACTTTTTTGGGGTCGCCTAGGACTAAGAAGGGGAGGGATTCTATTTTTGTTGTTGTGGATAGATTCTCTAAGATGGCACATTTTATAGCTTGTCATAAAACCGATGATGCTTCAAACATTGCGGATTTGTTCTTGAGAGAAGTCGTTAGGTTGCATGGCATGCCTAGGACTATTGTTTCTGGTCGCGATGTTAAATTCTTGAGTTACTTTTGGAAGACTTTATGGGCTAAACTTGGCACAAAATTGTTGTTTTCTACTACTTGTCATCCTCAAACGGATGGACAAACTGAAGTTGTCAATAGAACTTTGGGAACACTTTTGCGTGCTATTCTTAAAAAGAACTTGGATTGACATTTCTATGGACTTTATTTTGGGGTAGCCTAGGACTAAGAAGGGGAGGGATTCTATTTTTGTTGTTGTGGATAGATTCTCTAAGATGGCACATTTTATAGCTTGTCATAAAACCGATGATGCTTCAAAATTGCGGATTTGTTCTTTAGAGAAGTCGTTAGGTTGCATGGCATGCCTAGGACTATTGTTTCTGGTCGCGATTTTATATTCTAGAGTTACTTTTGGAAGACTTTATGGGCTAAACTTGGCACAAAATTGTTGTTTTCTACTACTTGTCATCCTCAAAACGGATGGACAAACTGAAGTTGTCAATAGAACTTTGGGAACACTTTGCGTGCTATTCTTAAAAAGAACTTGGATTGACATTTCTATGGACTTTATTTTGGGGTCGCCTAGGACAAGAAGGGGAGGGATTCTATTTTTGTTGTTGTGGATAGATTCTCTAAGATGGCACATTTTATAGCTTGTCATAAAACCGATGATGCTTCAAACATTGCGGATTTGTTCTTTAGAGAAGTCGTTAGGTTGCATGGCATGCCTAGGACTATTGTTTCTGGTCGCGATGTTAAATTCTTGAGTTACTTTTGGAAGACTTTATGGGCTAAACTTGGCACAAAATTGTTGTTTTCTACTACTTGTCATCCTCAAACGGATGGACAAACTTAAGTTGTCAATAGAACTTTGGGAACACTTTTGCGTGCTATTCTTAAAAAGAACTTGGATTGACATTTCTATGGACTTTATTTTGGGGTCGCCTAGACAAGAAGGGGAGGGATTCTATTTTTGTTGTTGTGGATAGATTCTCTAAGATGGCACATTTTATAGCTTGTCATAAAACCGATGATGCTTCAAACATTGCGGATTTGTTCTTTAGAGAAGTCGTTAGGTTGCATGGCATGCCTAGGACTATTGTTTCTGGTCGCGATGTTAAATTCTTGAGTTACTTTGGAAGACTTTATGGGCTAAACTTGGCACAAAATTGTTGTTTTCTACTACTTGTCATCCTCAAACGGATGGACAAACTGAAGTTGTCAATAGAACTTTGGGAACACTTTGCGTGCTATTCTTAAAAAGAACTTGGATTGACATTTCTATGGACTTTATTTTGGGGTCGCCTAGGACTAAGAAGGGGAGGGATTCTATTTTTGTTGTTGTGGATAGATTCTCTAAGATGGCACATTTTATAGCTTGTCATAAAACCGATGATGCTTCAAATATTGCGGATTTGTTCTTTAGAGAAGTCGTTAGGTTGCATGGCATGCCTAGGACTTTGTTTCTGGTCGCGATGTTAAATTCTTGAGTTACTTTTGGAAGACTTTATGGGCTAAACTTGGCACAAAATTGTTGTTTTCTACTACTTGTCATCCTCAAACGGATGGACAAACTGAAGTTGTCAATAAACTTTGGGAACACTTTTGCGTGCTATTCTTAAAAAGAACTTGGATTGACATTTCTATGGACTTTATTTTGGGGTCCTAGGACTAAGAAGGGGAGGGACTATTTTTGTTGTTGTGGATAGATTCTCTAAGATGGCACATTTTATAGCTTGTCATAAAACCGATGATGCTTCAAATATTGCGGATTTGTTCTTTAGAGAAGTCGTTAGGTTGCATGGCATGCCTAGGACTGTTGTTTGGTCGCGATGTTAAATTCTTGAGTTACTTTTGGAAGACTTTATGGGCTAAACTTGGCACAAAATTGTTGTTTTCTACTTGTCATCCTCAAACGGATGGACAAACTGAAGTTGTCAATAGAACTTTGGGAACACTTTTGCGTGCTATTCTTAAAAAGAACTTGGATTGACATTTCTATGGACTTTATTTTGGGGTCGCCTAGGACTAAGAAGGGGAGGATTCTATTTTTGTTGTTGTGGATAGATTCTCTAAGATGGCACATTTTATAGCTTGTCATAAAACCGATGATGCTTCAAACATTGCGGATTTGTTCTTTAGAGAAGTCGTTAGGTTGCATGGCATGCCTAGGACTATTGTTTCTGGGTCGCGATGTTAAATTCTTGAGTTACTTTGGAAGACTTATGGGCTAAACTTGGCACAAAATTGTTGTTTTCTACTACTTGTCATCCTCAACGGATGGACAAACTGAAGTTGTCAATAGAACTTTGGGAACACCTTTGCGTGCTATTCTTAAAAAGAACTTGATTGACATTTCTATGGACTTTATTTTGGGGTCGCCTAGACTAAGAAGGGGAGGGATTCTATTTTTGTGTTGTTGTGGATAGATTCTCTAAGATGGCACATTTTATAGCTTGTCATAAAACCGATGATGCTTCAAACATTGCGGATTTGTTCTTTAGAGAAGTCGTTAGGTTGCATGGCATGCCTAGGACTATTGTTTCTGGTCGCGATGTTAAATTCTTGAGTTACTTTTGGAAGACTTTATGGGCTAAACTTGGCACAAAATTGTTGTTTTCTACTACTTGTCATCCTCAAAACGGATGGGACAAACTTAAGTTGTCAATAGAAACTTTGGGAACACTTTGCGTGCTATTCTTAAAAAAGAACTTGGATTGACATTTCTATGGACTTTATTTTGGGGCCGCGCCTAAGACAAGAAGGGGAGGGATTCTATTTTGTTGTTGTGGATAGAGTCTCTAAGATGGCACATTTTATAGCTTGTCATAAAACCGATGATGCTTCAAACTTGCGGATTTGTTCTTTAGAG
>NW_027330669.1:0-501 GCF_022965805.1 Primulina eburnea
GGATAGAAGTCGTGTGTGCTAACGCATCTCAGGGAAAATTTTCATAAAGAGATTAGCACAACTGCACTGATAGATTCAGGAGCCACTCACTCCTTTATATCAGAGACCTTGCTAATCACCTGGACATCAAGTCCATCGGCCTAGACTTGAACTTCTCAGTGACAGTCCCATCAGGGAAGGTTGTTAGCTACCAGTGGATCAGGGATATCGATCTAGAACTGCAGGGCCACCTGGTGTATGCAGATTTGATCGTTTTGCCAATGCCAGAGTTCGATATCATTTTGGGTAGGACTGGCTGACAAGAACAGAGTTCTAGTCGATTTTCAGAAGAGGTCAGTGTGTTCAGACCGCACGGTATGGAGCAGTTTTTATTCGAGCCAGCTAGATGGAAAAGTTTTCCTCGTATGATTTCGTGCATGCAGGTGAGGAAATTATTTCAAAGGGATGTCAGGCTTTCTTGGCCATGTTATAGCAGCGCCTGACGTGCCCACTCCTTCTATT
>NW_027330670.1:0-1055 GCF_022965805.1 Primulina eburnea
TTATTTCTTTGACATCGATCTATGTCATCTAGTTCTGTTTGTACGTAATCTGGTACAAACTGATAGATATAGATTGAGTAATCTGTCAATCATAATCATATCATATCATAATCTAAAGAAAATGGCGGTAATTTCATTACGAAAGCCATAGAAATGTACTCCTATTTCTATTCAGAACTATATAAAATCTGTAATAATCTTCTGATTTCTATCTTTTTGTCTTCTTCTGTTAGCAATTCAGACTTGTCAGTACAATTTCTGCCAAAATTTCTGTACAATTCTGTGACAACTGATCTAATCTGTCTATATAGAATATGTGATATCTGTAGTTTGTATACCGATTATTTGCACAGTTGAGACAGAAATCAGTGACTGTAACCGACACAGATAACAGATATATCAGAATTAGCAGAAATGTCAGAAAGTCAGAATCGCTGAGTTTTACAGATTTTCTTATTCTCTGATCTCCTTATTATGTTATATCGCTGTGTGTATTGTGCTTGCTCTAAATCAGTAATTGAGACATTGATATTGTTTGCGAGCATATTCTATTTGCAGATGAGATATGGCAGATGATTTAGGCACTGTGAGAGATTGATCAGTGTCAGAATCATCAGTGTTGCCGCAATCTTTGTTTTATGAGTACTAGATTGTATCGGTTCTTTCTATTCTGAATCTGATGTAATATTCCTGTTATTGTGAATCAGTGTTTGATACAGATTAGTGTAAACAGTCAGACATGTGATCAGAATATTCAGAATTTGTTGTAATAATTAGAACAGAGCATCAGTCAGAATAACAGATATTTGATTTGTGTTATATGGGACTGATTATGTTATGATATCAGAATGTTTAGAATTGGTTACAGATTATTGATATTGTTGTATTAGTAGAGCCGAATACCAGGTAGGTATTTCTTCTTTATTTTATGTATTAACTGAATTGTTTATACAGGATGGTTCGACTGAATTCACAGATAACGTCAGAACCGAACAGTTATGGATTCAGTTTTCATTCAGATAGTTGTGAATGTGCGTTATCGAAAAGATGTGGTG
>NW_027330671.1:0-21738 GCF_022965805.1 Primulina eburnea
TATCTTCGATTCAGGTGTTTGTTTGGAATTTCGACTTGAGTTCGACGTTCTCCTTGGTGCTAGGAAGCTTGGGTAAGCTTTTGGTGCGATTCTGTTAAGGTTGTAAATTAAGAGTTGTTTAGGTTGGTTGTTTATGTGGATTTATGGATTATTTAGCTTGTAATCTTGATATTTAGTTGATATTGGTGTTATTTGTGGATTATTTGTTGTAGGTGGTGATCAAGAGCTAAGTTGAGGTGTTTGTTGTGGTTTGTAAGTGGAATTTCATCCTTTTTGCTCACATGATATTATATGTATTGTGTTTTAAAAGATTTTAAGTGATATTCCCTTCCATTGATCCATTGTTATGTATTGATTTCATTGATTATCTATTGGAGGTATTGTATACCTCACTATTGTTAAAAGGGAATACAAGAGAAAATATGAGATTGTGAAAGAACGGCCTTAAATGCTATTCAGAGTTCAAATGTTTTCGGATTGATAAATACATAGTCAGAGATTGCATGCAATATTAGATGATCATCGCCTATAGGCTTATATCCCTCAGAGTTATCGGTATTTATATCGATTTGGGATACGAGCACCCCAGAGCAGAGATACTATTGATATCAATCCCCAGAGCAAAAGAGAAATACCATCATATTTTATATGCTATTGCTATGTTATTGATATTCAGAGTTTACAGTTCAGAGTTGATGGTATTTATGATTTCAAAGAGATGTTTTACAGAGTTATTGTTCATTGTTATATAAGAGTTCCACTTGCTGAGATTTATTCTCATTTCAGTTATTTTCATGTGATGCAGATCAGAGTGGTGCCTCGGGACGTTGACTGTAGATCGGGGGTCATATGCATATACCGTTGGAAGGAGGATTTTGGCATGATCATAGGAATGATGTTTTGTTTTTGTTATGTCATTTAAATGATCATGTATTTATTTTGTAAAGATATTTAAAGAAATGTATTTTGAAACTCCTTCCGTATATTTTTAAAAGAGAAAATTTTATTTCCGCTGTGTATTTATTTTAAAAGAGGATCGGGGTGTCACATTTAGTGGTATCAGAGCGAGATTTTCTTCGGACCAATGCATATGACTTCGTCTACTTTCAACTGTCCGGGTATGTTTTCTTTGCATCTATCTATTGTTATGTATTGATTGGTGTCTTGTGAGCATTGTAGAGTAGAGGATGCCTCCTAAGCGTAAGGCGTCAGAGGGGGAGGATAGTTCGTCCTCGAGAGTTGTCGACGAGTTCGGCAAGTTACTGAAGGAGCAGGCTAAGGTTCACAGTGAGCAGATCCAGCAGTTGCTTAGACTGCAAGGAGCAGGCCAGGGCAGAGGCCAAGGTAGAGGGCAGGTTGCTCCAGCTGCAGTTGGTTCTGATGCTATCTTTTCTGCGTTTAAGAGGATGGATCCACCCGAGTTTCCAGGCAGCTCCGATCCTTTAGCTGCAGTAGAGTGGGTCAAGGCTTTGGAGGCGATTTTTGATCATCTCCACTATGAGGACAGAGATCGTATCAGTTGTGCTGTTTTTATGCTGGTTAAAGCTGCACGTTTGTGGTGGAATGCGACCAAGGTTGGCATTGATGTCTCGGCATTGAAGTGGTCTGAGTTTACTGAGCTTTTCTACGATAAGTACTTTCCTGATGCACTGCGAGCGAGGAAGGTTACAGAGTTCTTGGAGCTTCGTCAGGGGAGCATGAATGTAGATGAGTATATTCTCAGGTTCGAGGAGGGTTGCCTATTTGCTCCGTACATTGCTACCAGTGATATAGATAAAGGCGCTCACTTCATTCGAGGCCTTAGAGCGGAGATCAGGCGTGATATCAATATGTCCAAGGCTGTTACTTTCAAGGAGATTGTGTCCAAGGCGTTGCTAGCAGAGCAGGACGAGAAGGATATCGCCAGGGAGAGACAGGCGAGGCACCAGGCTAGTGTTCAGAGAGGCCAGAGTTCAGGTCAGCGTGGCAGAGATCGATTCAAGGGGAAGGGCAAGGTGGATCAGAGTCCTAGGCCACCTTCAGCGCCAGTTGCTCCGTCTGATTCTGAGAGATCCTTGTGTCCCAAGTGTGGCAGACCTCATCGTGGAGAGTGTAGATTTGGCACTCGTTCTTGCTATCGTTGTGGCATGCCAGGCCACATTTCCAGAGATTGTCCTAAGGGAGCTAGCCAGGAGAAGGTGCAGGGTCGTATCTTTTCGATGTACTAAGGAAGGTATTAATCGTAATTCTTCTGTAATCTCTAGTTCCATTTTAATTTCAGGCAGAGTAGCTACTACTTTGATTGATACTGGTGCTACTCATTCTTTTATGTCTGAATTGTTTTTGAGATCTTTGGGTATAGTTCCTTCTGTTATTCCCCTTCAGCTTAGTGTTGTTTTGCCTTCGGGAGATGTTTTGTGCCCGACCTCCATAGTGTATGCGTGCCCCGTTCGTTTTGTTGATCGAGAGGTCTTTGCTGATTTGATTGTGATCCCGATGGTTGCCTTTGATGTTATTCTTGGCATGGATTGGCTGTCGACCTATCGTGCTGTTATTGATTGCGTTGCTAAGACGGTGACTTTTGCAGATGATGGCCAGGGAGGAGTTCTCGCCAGCTCAGGTACTTCGCTGGTCCTTCCTTTTATTTCGTGTCTTGATGCTGAGAGGCTATTGTGTAGAGGTTGTGATGTTTTTCTGGCATCTGTTGTGGATGTTGATAGACTGATTAAGTTGAATATTGATGATATTGATGTGGTGAGGGAGTTTGCTGATGTGTTTGAGGATGATGTTCCGGGTTTGCCGCCGGATAGAGATGTAGAGTTTGTTATTGATCTTGCTCCAGGTACGGTTCCTATTTCTAAGGCTCCGTATAGGATGGCTCCTACTGAGATGAAAGAGTTGAAGACGCAGTTGCAGGATCTTCTAGATAAGGGTTTTATTCGTCCGAGTTCTTCGCCTTGGGGAGCTCCGGTTCTATTTGTTAAGAAGAAGGATGGTTCTTTGCGTCTGTGTGTTGACTATAGGGAGCTTAACAAAGTGACGATCAAGAACAAGTATCCGTTGCCACGGATTGATGATTTGTTTGACCAACTCCAGGGTGCTACTGTTTTCTCGAAGATTGATCTTCGGTCTGGCTACTATCAGTTGAAGGTTAGGGAGTCTGATATCCCTAAGACGGCATTCCGGACCAGGTATGGTCACTATGAGTTTCTCGTGATGTCTTTTGGTTTGACCAATGCCCCTTCTGTCTTCATGGACCTGATGAACCGTGTGTTCAAGTCGTATTTGGATAGCTTTGTCATTGTCTTCATCGATGATATCTTGATCTATTCTAAGACCAGAGAGCTTCATTCAGAGCATCTCAGAGTTGTGCTCCAGTTGTTGAGAGAGCGGAGGTTGTTTGCCAAGTTGAAGAAGTGTGAGTTTTGGTTGGATCAGATTTCTTTTCTAGGCCATGTAGTTTCGAGGGATGGCATTGCTGTTGATCCGATGAAGATAGAGGCGATTCAGAAGTGGCCTATTCCTACGACTGTTTCTGAGGTACGCAGTTTCCTTGGTTTGGCGGGTTATTATCGTCGTTTCATTTCAAACTTTTCCAAGATTTCCCTGCCATTGTCCAATCTGACGAGGAAGACTGTGAAGTTCGAGTGGTCTATAGATTGCCAGAGCGCATTTCAGGAGTTGAAGGATAGATTGACGTCAGCTCCTATTCTCGCATTGCCCAGTGGTTCAGAGGATTTTGTGGTCTATACCGATGCGTCGAAGAAGGGTCTCGGGGCAGTGTTGATGCAGAGAGGTAAGGTCATTGCCTATGCTTCTCGCCAGTTGAAGGATTATGAGAAGAATTATCCGACGCATGATTTAGAGTTGGCAGCTGTGGTTTTCGCCCTGAAGATTTGGAGACACTACTTGTATGGCGAAAAGTGTGAGATTTTCACAGACCACAAGAGTTTGAAGTATCTGTTTTCTCAGAGAGAGCTCAATATGCGGCAGAGGAGGTGGTTAGAGCTGGTCAAAGATTACGATGTGACTATCAGTTATCACCCAGGGAAGGCGAATGTTGTGGCTGATGCTTTGAGTCGTAAGTCGAGTGCTTCATTGAATTCTTTGATTCAGAGACCGTTGCTGATGGATTTGCAGAGAGAGGAGATTGATCTGGTGATTCCAGGCACCATTGCTCGTCTTTCAGCGTTGGTTATTCGATCTTCATTGACGGACAGGATTCGTAGAGAGCAGTCGACTGATGTTCAGTTGACAGAGTTGAGAGATAGAGCAGAGATTAGAGGTAATTCAGAGTTTGCCTTGAATGGTGATGGTTTGGTGACTTTCAGAGGTCGTATTTGTGTTCCTGTTGGCGATGATATTCGTAGAGATATTCTGACAGAGGCTCATACCGCGCCGTATTCGATTCATCCAGGCAGTACGAAGATGTATCAGGATCTTCGTCGACTCTACTGGTGGCCAGGTATGAAGAAGGATGTTGCCGTGTTCATTTCTCAGTGCCTTACTTGTCAGCAGGTGAAGATTGAGCACCAGAGACCTGCTGGGACATTGTTGTCATTGCCGATTCCTCGGTGGAAGTGGGAGCATATTACGATGGATTTCGTGACTGGTCTTCCCAGAGTGCAGAGAGGTTTCAATTCTATTTGGGTTATCGTTGATCGATTGACTAAGTCAGCGCACTTTCTTCCAGTCAAGACGACGTATTCGATGAACCAGTATGCCGAGGACTACATAGCAGAGATTGTCAGACTTCATGGTGTCCCTGTGTCGATCGTGTCTGATCGTGACCCTAGATTTACTTCAGAGTTTTGGAAGAGTTTGCACAGAGCTATGGGTTCGCGGTTAGCGTTCAGTACAGCCTATCATCCTCAGAGCGATGGTCAGTCAGAGAGAGTCATTCAGATTCTTGAGGATATGCTCAGAGTTTGTACTATAGACTTTCCAGGTAGCTGGGATTCTTTGTTGCCTTTGGTTGAGTTCACTTATAATAATAGCTACCAGGCGACGATTGGCATGGCACCGTATGAGGCACTTTATGGCAGGAAATGCAGATCTCCCTTGTATTGGGACGAGGTTGGTGAGAGGAAGATGTTGGGACCAGAGTTGGTCCAGCAGACTGCCGATGTTGTTGCTGTTATCAGAGAAAGGATGAAGACTGCCCAGTCCAGACAGAAGAGCTATGCAGATGTTCGTCGTAGGCCTTTGCAGTTCGAGGTTGGCGATCACGTGTTTCTGAAGATAGCACCTCTCAAGGGTGTGATGCGATTTGGCAAGAAGGGCAAGTTGAGTCCTAGATTTATTGGTCCATTTGAGATATTGGACAGAGTTGGCGATCGAGCCTACAGATTAGCCCTACCTCCAGATCTTGACAGAGTCCATAATGTTTTTCACGTATCGATGCTCAGGAAGTATGTTGCAGATCCTTCCCATGTTCTTCGCCATGAGCCATTGGACTTGACGCCGAATTTGACGTATCAAGAGATTCCGATTCAGATTCTGGATCGCACAGTTAGAGTTCTGAGGAACAAAGAGATCGGCATTGTCAAAGTTCTTTGGAGGAACCATTTGTTAGAAGAGGCTACGTGGGAACCAGAGGAGGAGATAAGAGAGAAGTATCCTGAGTTGTTCGTGCCGTGACGTCAATTTCGCGGACGAAATTCCCTTAAGGGGGGGAGATTGTAATAGCCGAGCCCGGTGTACGGTACGATTTAAGTTTCGTTTGTTATTTTGGGATATTTGATTAGATGTTCAGAGTTGTATTTTTGGGCTATAGTATTGTTAGTTTTATTGTCTTGAGGTGTTAGTTGATGTTGGTTGTTCGTTTCAGAGTGTCGGTTCGATTTTAGTTGCATGGGAATAGTGCTTGGCCGTGACTTGAGTGCACCCGCGCTCTTAACTGGAGTGCCCCCGCGGTGTACTGTGCTGTTTTGGAGTTGGAATGCCGTAGCATCACCGCACCCGCGGTGATGTAGGGACCGCACCCGCGGTAGAGACCGCACCCGCGCTGCTTGCGTCGCCGCACCCGCGCTGTTCGTGTTCCAGAATTTTTGTGGCTGCCGAAACCATTGCGCACCCGCGGTGCTTAGAGGAGTGCACCCGCGGTGAAGGTATGGGCGAGTTTTTAAGCTACTTTTTGGAGTGGTTGGCCATACTTTCCCTTTCTTTTCTCCTCCATTCTCGACATTTCTCTCCATTTCAAGGGTTTTTAGTCATTTCTTTCCTTTCCTATCTTCGATTCAGGTGTTTGTTTGGAATTTCGACTTGAGTTCGACGTTCTCCTTGGTGCTAGGAAGCTTGGGTAAGCTTTTGGTGCGATTCTGTTAAGGTTGTAAATTAAGAGTTGTTTAGGTTGGTTGTTTATGTGGATTTATGGATTATTTAGCTTGTAATCTTGGATATTTAGTTGATATTGGTGTTATTTGTGGATTATTTGTTGTAGGTGGTGATCAAGAGCTAAGTTGAGGTGTTTGTTGTGGTTTGTAAGTGGAATTTCATCCTTTTTGCTCACATGATATTATATGTATTGTGTTTTAAAGATTTTAAAGTGATATTCCCTTCCATTGATCCATTGTTATGTATTGATTTCATTGATTATCTATTGGAGGTATTGTATACCTCACTATTGTTAAAAGGGAATACAAGAGAAAATATGAGATTGTGAAAGAACGGCCTTAAATGCTATTCAGAGTTCAAATGTTTTCGGATTGATAAATACATAGTCAGAGATTGCATGCAATATTAGATGATCATCGCCTATAGGCTTATATCCCTCAGAGTTATCGGTATTTATATCGATTTGGGATACGAGCACCCCAGAGCAGAGATACTATTGATATCAATCCCCAGAGCAAAAGAGAAATACCATCATATTTTATATGCTATTGCTATGTTATTGATATTCAGAGTTTACAGTTCAGAGTTGATGGTATTTATGATTTCAAAGAGATGTTTTACAGAGTTATTGTTCATTGTTATATAAGAGTTCCACTTGCTGAGATTTATTCTCATTTCAGTTATTTTCATGTGATGCAGATCAGAGTGGTGCCTCGGGACGTTGACTGTAGATCGGGGGTCATATGCATACACCGTTGGAAGGAGGATTTTGGCATGATCATAGGAATGATGTTTTGTTTTTGTTATGTCATTTAAATGATCATGTATTTATTTTGTAAAGATATTTAAAGAAATGTATTTTGAAACTCCTTCCGTATATTTTTAAAAGAGAAAATTTTATTTCCGCTGTGTATTTATTTTAAAAGAGGATCGGGGTGTCACACGATGTTAAATTCTTCAGTTACTTTTGGAAGACTTTATGGGTTAAACTTGGCACAAAATTGTTGTTTTCTACTACTTGTCATCCTCAAACGGATGGACAAACTGAAGTTGTCAATAGAACTTTGGGAACACTTTTGCGTGCTATTCTTAAAAAGAACTTGGATTGACATTTCTATGGACTTCATTTTGGGGTTGCCTAGGACTAAGAAGGGAGGGATTCTATTTTTGTTGTTGTAGATAGATTCTCAAAGATGGCACATTTTATAGCTTGTCATAAAACCGATGATGCTTCAAACATTGCGGATTTGTTCTTTAGAGAAGTCTTTAGGTTGCATGACATGCCTAGGACTATTGTTTCTGGTCGCGATGTTAAATTCTTGAGTTACTTTTGGAAAACTTTATGGGTTAAACTTGGCACAAAATTGTTGGTTTCTACTACTTGTCATCCTCAAACGGATGGACAAACTGAAGTTGTCAATAGAACTTTGGGAACACTTGTAATAGCCGAGCCCGGTGTACGGTACGGTTTAAGCTTTATTGTGTTAATTGGGTTTATGATTAGTCGTTTATAGTTGTGTTTTGGGCTATAGTATTATTGGTTATTATTTATTGAGGTATTAGTTGGTGTTGATTGTTCGTTCATTCAGCGTTTCGGATCGATTTTAGTTGAGTTTGTACTGTTCATTGCCGTGAGTAGAGTGCACCCGCGCTCTTAGATGAGTGCCCCCGCGGTGTACTATTCATGATTTTGGTTTTGGAGGGCCGTGGCATGACCGCACCCGCGGCAGTGCAAGGACCGCACCCGCGGTGTGCACCGCACCCGCGGTAATTGTAGCACCGCACCCGCGGTGATCGTGCATGAGAATTATTTTGGTATGCCGTGAGCATGGCGCACCCGCGGTGCTTGTGTTGGCGCACCCGCGGTGTAAGTATGGGCGAGTTATTTAGTACCTTTTTGATTGAGTTGACTTCATTCCATACCTTATCCTATCTACTTTTCGAGATTTTCTCTCAAATACCAAGGGTTTTCATCCATTTCTTTAGCTTCCTACCTTCGATTCTTGGAGTTATTTGGATTTCCGACTTGAGATCATCGTTCTCCGTGGTATAAGGAAGCTTAGGTAAGTTTTTGGTGCGATTCTAACGAGGTTTTGAGTTAAGGGTTATTTTGGATTTGATGTTTGAGTTGTTTAATGGATTATTTGGCTTGTACTTGTGGATCTAGAGTTGATATTGGTGTTATTTATGGATTATTGTTGTAGGTGGTGTACCAAGAGTATAGTTGGAGGTGTTCTATTGGTTTGTAAGTGGAATTTCATCCCTTTGCTCACATGATATTATATGTATTGTGTTTTAAAGATTTCAAAGTGTTATTCCCTTCCATTGATCCATTGTTATGTATTGATTTCATTGATTATCTATTGGAGGCAGTGATGTCTCACCATTGTTATAAAGGGAATACAAGAAATATTATGAGATTGCGAAACGACGGCCTTAAATGCTATTGAGAATTCAAATGTTTTATTGGATTGATTTATCATAGCCATGGCATTGCATGCAATTAGATGATCATCGACCATAGGCTTTTATCCCCTCACAGTTATCGATTTATATCGATGGGATATTGGCAACCACAGTTACAGATACTATTGATATCAATCCAACCATAGAAAAGAGAATACCATCGTTTTGCTATCTATTGCCATTGCTATTGCTATAGTTATTGCTACGTTATTCATGTTTCAGAGTCGATGGTATTTATGATTTAAAAGCCATGTTTTACAGTGTATACTATGTATCATTGCTATGTAAGAGTTCCACTTGCTGAGATTTATTCTCATTTCAGTTATTTTCATGTGATGCAGATAAGAGCGACGGACCGGGACGTTGACTGTGGATGGGGGTCATATGCATACGAAGATTGGAAGGATGATTATTTTGTACTATTTTGTAACATGATCACACTAATGATAATTTGTATTTTGTTATGTCATTGGAATGATCATGTTGTTATTTTGTAAACACTTTTATAAAATGTATTTTGAAACTCCTTCCATGTTTGAAAGAAAATTTTAAATTCCGCTGTATTTTAATTGTATCGGGTCAGGGTGTCTCAACACTTTTGCGTGCTATTCTTAAAAAGAACTTGGATTGACATTTCTATGGAATTTATTTTGGGGTTGCCTATGACTAAGAAGGGTAGGGATTCTTTTTTTGTTGTTGTGGATAGATTCTCTAAGATGGCACATTTTATAGCTTGTCATAAGACCAATGATGCTTCAAACATTGCGGATTTGTTCTTTAGAGAAGTTGTTAGGTTGCATGGCATGCCTAGGACTATTGTTTCTGGTCGCGATGTTAAATTCTTGAGTTACTTTTGGAATACTTTATGGGCCAAACTTGGCACAAAATTGTTGTTTTCTACTACTTTTCATCCTCAAACGGATGGACAGACTGAAGTTGTCAATAGAACTTTGGGAATACTTTTGCGTGCTATTTTAAAAAGAACTTGGATTGACATTTCTATGGACTTTATTTTGGGGTTGCCTAGGACTAAGAAAGGTAGGGATTCTATTTTTGTTGTTGTGGATAGATTCTCTAAGATGGCACGTTTTATAGCTTGTCATAAAACCGATGATGCTTCAAACATTGCGGATTTGTTCTTTAGAGAAGTCGTTAGGTTGCATGGACATGCCTAGGACTATTGTTTTGGTCGCGATGTTAAATTCTTGAGTTACTTTTAGAAGACTTTATGGGCTAAACTTGGCACAAAATTGTTGTTTTCTACTACTTGTCATCCTCAAACGGATGGACAAACTGAAGTTGTCAATAGAACTTTGGGAACACTTTTGCGTGCTATTCTTAAAAAGAACTTGGATTGACATTTCTGTGGAATTTATTTTGGGGTTGCCTAGGACTAAGAAGGGTAGGGATTCTTTTTTTGTTGCTGTGGATAGATTCTCTAAGATGGCACATTTTATAGCTTGTCATAAAACCGATGATGCTTCAAACATTGCGGATTTGTTCTTTAGAGAAGTCGTTAGGTTGCATGGCATGCCTAGGACTATTGTTTCTGGTCGCGATGTTAAATTCTTGAGTTACTTTTGGAATACTTTATGGGCTAAACTTGGCACAAAATTGTTGTTTTCTACTACTTTTCATCCTCAAACGGATGGACAGACTGAAGTTGTCAATAGAACTTTGGGAACACTTTTGCGTGCTATTCTTAAAAGAACTTGGATTGACATTTCTATGGACTTTATTTTGGGGTTGCCTAGGACTAAGAAAGGTAGGGATTCTATTTTTGTTGTTGTGGATAGATTCTCTAAGATGGCACGTTTTATAGCTTGTCATAAAACCGATGATGCTTCAAACATTGCGGATTTGTTCTTTAGAGAAGTCGTTAGGTTGCATGGCATGCCTAGGACTATTGTTTTTGGTCGCGATGTTAAATTCTTGAGTTACTTTTGGAAGACTTTATGGGCTAAACTTGGCACAAAATTGTTGTTTTCTACTACTTGTCATCCTCAAACGGATGGACAAACTGAAGTTGTCAATAGAACTTTGGGAACACTTTTGCGTGCTATTCTTAAAAAGAACTTGGATTGACATTTCTATGGACTTTATTTTGGGGTTGCCTAGGACTAAGAAGGGTAGGGATTCTATTTTTGTTGTTGTGGATAGATTCTCTAAGATGGCACATTTTATAGCTTGTCATAAAACCGATGATGCTTCAAACATTGCGGATTTGTTCTTTAGAGAAGTCGTTAGGTTGCATGGCATGCCTAGGACTATTGTTTCTGGTCGCGATGTTAAATTCTTGAGTTACTTTTGGAAGACTTTATGGGCTAAACTTGGCACAAAATTGTTGTTTTCTACTACTTGTCATCCTCAAACGGATGGACAAACTGAAGTTGTCAATAGAACTTTGGGAACACTTTTGCGTGCTATTCTTAAAAAGAACTTGGATTGACATTTCTATGGACTTTATTTTGGGGTTGCCTAGGACTAAGAAGGGAGAGGATTCTATTTTTGTTGTTGTGGATAGATTCTCTAAGACTGGCACATTTTATAGCTTGTCATAAAACCGATGATGCTTCAAACATTGCGGATTTGTTCTTTAGAGAAGTCGTTAGGTTGCATGTCATGCCTAGGACTATTGTTTCTGGTCGCGATGTTAAATTCTTGAGTTACTTTTGGAAGACTTTATGGGATAAACCTGGCACAAAATTGTTGTTTTCTACTACTTGTCATCCTCAAACGGATGGACAAACTGAAGTTGTCAATAGAACTTTGGGAACACTTTTGCGTGCTATTCTTAAAAAGAACTTGGATTGACATTTCTATGGACTTTATTTTGGGGTTGCCTAGGACTAAGAAGGGGAGGGATTCTATTTTTGTTGTTGTGGATAGATTCTCTAAGATGGCACATTTTATAGCTTGTCATAAAACCGATGATGCTTCAAACATTGCGGATTTGTTCTTTAGAGAAGTCGTTAGGTTGCATGGCATGCCTAGGACTATTGTTTCTGGTCGCGATGTTAAATTCTTGAGTTACTTTTGGAAGACTTTATGGGCTAAACTTGGCACAAAATTGTTGTTTTCTACTACTTGTCATCCTCAAACGGATGGACAAACTGAAGTTGTCAATAGAACTTTGGGAACACTTTTGCGTGCTATTCTTAAAAAGAACTTGGATTGACATTTCTATGGACTTTATTTTGGGGTTGCCTAGGACTAAGAAGGGTAGGGATTCTATTTTTGTTGTTGTGGATAGATTCTCTAAGATGGCACATTTTATAGCTTGTCATAAAACCGATGATGCTTCAAACATTGCGGATTTGTTCTTTAGAGAAGTCGTTAGGTTGCATGGCATGCCTAGGACTATTGTTTCTGGTCGCGATGTTAAATTCTTGAGTTACTTTTGGAATACTTTATGGGCTAAACTTGGCACAAAATTGTTGTTTTCTACTACTTGTCATCCTCAAACGGATGGACAAACTGAAGTTGTCAATAGAACTTTGGGAACACTTTTGCGTGCTATTCTTAAAAAGAACTTGGATTGACATTTCTATGGACTTTATTTTGGGGTTGCCTAGGACTAAGAAGGGTAGGGATTCTATTTTTGTTGTTGTGGATAGATTCTCTAAGATGGCACATTTTATAGCTTGTCATAAAACCGATGATGCTTCAAACATTGCGGATTTGTTCTTTAGAGAAGTCGTTAGGTTGCATGGCATGCCTAGGACTATTGTTTCTGGTCGCGATGTTAAATTCTTGAGTTACTTTTGGAAGACTTTATGGGCTAAACTTGGCACAAAATTGTTGTTTTCTACTACTTGTCATCCTCAAACGGATGGACAAACTGAAGTTGTCAATAGAACTTTGGGAACACTTTTGCGTGCTATTCTTAAAAAGAACTTGGATTGACATTTCTATGGACTTTATTTTGGGGTTGCCTAGGACTAAGAAGGGTAGGGATTCTATTTTTGTTGTTGTGGATAGATTCTCTAAGATGGCACATTTTATAGCTTGTCATAAAACCGATGATGCTTCAAACATTGCGGATTTGTTCTTTAGAGAAGTCGTTAGGTTGCATGGCATGCCTAGGACTATTGTTTCTGGTCGCGATGTTAAATTCTTGAGTTACTTTTGGAAGACTTTATGGGCTAAACTTGGCACAAAATTGTTGTTTTCTACTACTTGTCATCCTCAAACGGATGGACAAACTGAAGTTGTCAATAGAACTTTGGGAACACTTTTGCGTGCTATTCTTAAAAAGAACTTGGATTGACATTTCTATGGACTTTATTTTGGGGTTGCCTAGGACTAAGAAGGGAGGGATTCTATTTTTGTTGTTGTGGATAGATTCTCTAAGACTGGCACATTTTATAGCTTGTCATAAAACCGATGATGCTTCAAACATTGCGGATTTGTTCTTTAGAGAAGTCGTTAGGTTGCATGGCATGCCTAGGACTATTGTTTCTGGTCGCGATGTTAAATTCTTGAGTTACTTTTGGAAGACTTTATGGGCTAAACCTTGGCACAAAATTGTTGTTTTCTACTACTTGTCATCCTCAAACGGATGGACAAACTGAAGTTGTCAATAGAACTTTGGGAACACTTTTGCGTGCTATTCTTAAAAAGAACTTGGATTGACATTTCTATGGACTTTATTTTGGGGTTGCCTAGGACTAAGAAGGGAGGGATTCTATTTTTGTTGTTGTGGATAGATTCTCTAAGATGGCACATTTTATAGCTTGTCATAAAACCGATGATGCTTCAAACATTGCGGATTTGTTCTTTAGAGAAGTCGTTAGGTTGCATGGCATGCCTAGGACTATTGTTTCTGGTCGCGATGTTAAATTCTTGAGTTACTTTTGGAAGACTTTATGGGCTAAACTTGGCACAAAATTGTTGTTTTCTACTACTTGTCATCCTCAAACGGATGGACAAACTGAAGTTGTCAATAGAACTTTGGGAACACTTTTGCGTGCTATTCTTAAAAAGAACTTGGATTGACATTTCTATGGACTTTATTTTGGGGTTGCCTAGGACTAAGAAGGGTAGGGATTCTATTTTTGTTGTTGTGGATAGATTCTCTAAGATGGCACATTTTATAGCTTGTCATAAAACCGATGATGCTTCAAACATTGCGGATTTGTTCTTTAGAGAAGTCGTTAGGTTGCATGGCATGCCTAGGACTATTGTTTCTGGTCGCGATGTTAAATTCTTGAGTTACTTTTGGAAGACTTTATGGGCTAAACTTGGCACAAAATTGTTGTTTTCTACTACTTGTCATCCTCAAACGGATGGACAAACTGAAGTTGTCAATAGAACTTTGGGAACACTTTTGCGTGCTATTCTTAAAAAGAACTTGGATTGACATTTCTATGGACTTTATTTTGGGGTTGCCTAGGACTAAGAAGGGTAGGGATTCTATTTTTGTTGTTGTGGATAGATTCTCTAAGATGGCACATTTTATAGCTTGTCATAAAACCGATGATGCTTCAAACATTGCGGATTTGTTCTTTAGAGAAGTCGTTAGGTTGCATGGCATGCCTAGGACTATTGTTTCTGGTCGCGATGTTAAATTCTTGAGTTACTTTTGGAAGACTTTATGGGCTAAACTTGGCACAAAATTGTTGTTTTCTACTACTTGTCATCCTCAAACGGATGGACAAACTGAAGTTGTCAATAGAACTTTGGGAACACTTTTGCGTGCTATTCTTAAAAAGAACTTGGATTGACATTTCTATGGACTTTATTTTGGGGTTGCCTAGGACTAAGAAGGGTAGGGATTCTATTTTTGTTGTTGTGGATAGATTCTCTAAGATGGCACATTTTATAGCTTGTCATAAAACCGATGATGCTTCAAACATTGCGGATTTGTTCTTTAGAGAAGTCGTTAGGTTGCATGGCATGCCTAGGACTATTGTTTCTGGTCGCGATGTTAAATTCTTGAGTTACTTTTGGAAGACTTTATGGGCTAAACTTGGCACAAAATTGTTGTTTTCTACTACTTGTCATCCTCAAACGGATGGACAAACTGAAGTTGTCAATAGAACTTTGGGAACACTTTTGCGTGCTATTCTTAAAAAGAACTTGGATTGACATTTCTATGGACTTTATTTTGGGGTTGCCTAGGACTAAGAAGGGGAGGGATTCTATTTTTGTTGTTGTGGATAGATTCTCTAAGATGGCACATTTTATAGCTTGTCATAAAACCGATGATGCTTCAAACATTGCGGATTTGTTCTTTAGAGAAGTCGTTAGGTTGCATGGCATGCCTAGGACTATTGTTTCTGGTCGCGATGTTAAATTCTTGAGTTACTTTTGGAAGACTTTATGGGCTAAACTTGGCACAAAATTGTTGTTTTCTACTACTTGTCATCCTCAAACGGATGGACAAACTGAAGTTGTCAATAGAACTTTGGGAACACTTTTGCGTGCTATTCTTAAAAAGAACTTGGATTGACATTTCTATGGACTTTATTTTGGGGTTGCCTAGGACTAAGAAGGGAGGGATTCTATTTTTGTTGTTGTGGATAGATTCTCTAAGATGGCACATTTTATAGCTTGTCATAAAACCGATGATGCTTCAAACATTGCGGATTTGTTCTTTAGAGAAGTCGTTAGGTTGCATGGCATGCCTAGGACTATTGTTTCTGGTCGCGATGTTAAATTCTTGAGTTACTTTTGGAAGACTTTATGGGCTAAACTTGGCACAAAATTGTTGTTTTCTACTACTTGTCATCCTCAAACGGATGGACAAACTGAAGTTGTCAATAGAACTTTGGGAACACTTTTGCGTGCTATTCTTAAAAAGAACTTGGATTGACATTTCTATGGACTTTATTTTGGGGTTGCCTAGGACTAAGAAGGGGAGGGATTCTATTTTTGTTGTTGTGGATAGATTCTCTAAGATGGCACATTTTATAGCTTGTCATAAAACCGATGATGCTTCAAACATTGCGGATTTGTTCTTTAGAGAAGTCGTTAGGTTGCATGGCATGCCTAGGACTATTGTTTCTGGTCGCGATGTTAAATTCTTGAGTTACTTTTGGAAGACTTTATGGGCTAAACTTGGCACAAAATTGTTGTTTTCTACTACTTGTCATCCTCAAACGGATGGACAAACTGAAGTTGTCAATAGAACTTTGGGAACACTTTTGCGTGCTATTCTTAAAAAGAACTTGGATTGACATTTCTATGGACTTTATTTTGGGGTTGCCTAGGACTAAGAAGGGAGGGATTCTATTTTTGTTGTTGTGGATAGATTCTCTAAGATGGCACATTTTATAGCTTGTCATAAAACCGATGATGCTTCAAACATTGCGGATTTGTTCTTTAGAGAAGTCGTTAGGTTGCATGGCATGCCTAGGACTATTGTTTCTGGTCGCGATGTTAAATTCTTGAGTTACTTTTGGAAGACTTTATGGGCTAAACTTGGCACAAAATTGTTGTTTTCTACTACTTGTCATCCTCAAACGGATGGACAAACTGAAGTTGTCAATAGAACTTTGGGAACACTTTTGCGTGCTATTCTTAAAAAGAACTTGGATTGACATTTCTATGGAATTTATTTTGGGGTTGCCTAGGACTAAGAAGGGTAGGGATTCTTTTTTGTTGTTGTGGATAGATTCTCTAAGATGGCACATTTTATAGCTTGTCATAAGACCAATGATGCTTCAAACATTGCGGATTTGTTCTTTAGAGAAGTCGTTAGGTTGCATGGCATGCCTAGGACTATTGTTTCTGGTCGCGATGTTAAATTCTTGAGTTACTTTTGGAATACTTTATGGGCCAAACTTGGCACAAAATTGTTGTTTTCTACTACTTTTCATCCTCAAACGGATGGACAACTGAAGTTGTCAATAGAACTTTGGGAACACTTTTGCGTGCTATTCTTAAAAAGAACTTGGATTGACATTTCTATGGACTTTATTTTGGGGTTGCCTAGGACTAAGAAGGGTAGGGATTCTATTTTTGTTGTTGTGGATAGATTCTCTAAGATGGCACATTTTATAGCTTGTCATAAAACCGATGATGCTTCAAACATTGCGGATTTGTTCTTTAGAGAAGTCGTTAGGTTGCATGGCATGCCTAGGACTATTGTTTCTGGTCGCGATGTTAAATTCTTGAGTTACTTTTGGAAGACTTTATGGGCTAAACTTGGCACAAAATTGTTGTTTTCTACTACTTGTCATCCTCAAACGGATGGACAAACTGAAGTTGTCAATAGAACTTTGGGAACACTTTTGCGTGCTATTCTTAAAAAGAACTTGGATTGACATTTCTATGGACTTTATTTTGGGGTTGCCTAGGACTAAGA
This sequence comes from Primulina eburnea, assembly GCF_022965805.1. NCBI lineage: Eukaryota > Viridiplantae > Streptophyta > Magnoliopsida > Lamiales > Gesneriaceae > Primulina > Primulina eburnea. The sequence continues at coordinate 17,093 of NW_027330671.1, forward strand.
AGGGTAGGGATTCTATTTTTGTTGTTGTGGATAGATTCTCTAAGATGGCACATTTTATAGCTTGTCATAAAACCGATGATGCTTCAAACATTGCGGATTTGTTCTTTAGAGAAGTCGTTAGGTTGCATGGCATGCCTAGGACTATTGTTTCTGGTCGCGATGTTAAATTCTTGAGTTACTTTTGGAAGACTTTATGGGCTAAACTTGGCACAAAATTGTTGTTTTCTACTACTTGTCATCCTCAAACGGATGGACAAACTGAAGTTGTCAATAGAACTTTGGGAACACTTTTGCGTGCTATTCTTAAAAGAACTTGGATTGACATTTCTATGGACTTTATTTTGGGGTTGCCTAGGACTAAGAAGGGTAGGGATTCTATTTTTGTTGTTGTGGATAGATTCTCTAAGATGGCACATTTTATAGCTTGTCATAAAACCGATGATGCTTCAAACATTGCGGATTTGTTCTTTAGAGAAGTCGTTAGGTTGCATGGCATGCCTAGGACTATTGTTTCTGGTCGCGATGTTAAATTCTTGAGTTACTTTTGGAAGACTTTATGGGCTAAACTTGGCACAAAATTGTTGTTTTCTACTACTTGTCATCCTCAAACGGATGGACAAACTGAAGTTGTCAATAGAACTTTGGGAACACTTTTGCGTGCTATTCTTAAAAAGAACTTGGATTGACATTTCTATGGACTTTATTTTGGGGTTGCCTAGGACTAAGAAGGGTAGGGATTCTATTTTTGTTGTTGTGGATAGATTCTCTAAGATGGCACATTTTATAGCTTGTCATAAAACCGATGATGCTTCAAACATTGCGGATTTGTTCTTTAGAGAAGTCGTTAGGTTGCATGGCATGCCTAGGACTATTGTTTCTGGTCGCGATGTTAAATTCTTGAGTTACTTTTGGAAGACTTTATGGGCTAAACTTGGCACAAAATTGTTGTTTTCTACTACTTGTCATCCTCAAACGGATGGACAAACTGAAGTTGTCAATAGAACTTTGGGAACACTTTTGCGTGCTATTCTTAAAAAGAACTTGGATTGACATTTCTATGGACTTTATTTTGGGGTTGCCTAGGACTAAGAAGGGTAGGGATTCTATTTTTGTTGTTGTGGATAGATTCTCTAAGATGGCACATTTTATAGCTTGTCATAAAACCGATGATGCTTCAAACATTGCGGATTTGTTCTTTAGAGAAGTCGTTAGGTTGCATGGCATGCCTAGGACTATTGTTTCTGGTCGCGATGTTAAATTCTTGAGTTACTTTTGGAAGACTTTATGGGCTAAACTTGGCACAAAATTGTTGTTTTCTACTACTTGTCATCCTCAAACGGATGGACAAACTGAAGTTGTCAATAGAACTTTGGGAACACTTTTGCGTGCTATTCTTAAAAAGAACTTGGATTGACATTTCTATGGACTTTATTTTGGGGTTGCCTAGGACTAAGAAGGGTAGGGATTCTATTTTTGTTGTTGTGGATAGATTCTCTAAGATGGCACATTTTATAGCTTGTCATAAAACCGATGATGCTTCAAACATTGCGGATTTGTTCTTTAGAGAATAGGTGCATGGCATGCCTAGGACTATTGTTTCTGGTCGCGATGTTAAATTCTTGAGTTACTTTGGAATACTTTATGGGCCAAACTTGGCACAAAATTGTTGTTTTCTACTACTTGTCATCCTCAAACGGATGGACAGACTGAAGTTGTCAATAGAACTTTGGGAACACTTTTGCGTGCTATTTTTAAAAAGAACTTGGATTGACATTTCTATGGACTTTATTTTGGGGTTGCCTAGGACTAAGAAGGGTAGGGATTCTATTTTGTTGTTGTGGATAGATTCTCTAAGACGGCACATTTTATAGCTTGTCATAAAACCGATGATGCTTCAAACATTGCGGATTTGTTCTTTAGAGAAGTCGTTAGGTTGCATGTCATGCCTAGGACTATTGTTTCTGGTCGCGATGTTAAATTCTTGAGTTACTTTTGGAAGACTTTATGGGCTAAACCTGGCACAAAATTGTTGTTTTCTACTACTTGTCATCCTCAAACGGATGGACAAACTGAAGTTGTCAATAGAACTTTGGGAACACTTTTGCGTGCTATTCTTAAAAAGAACTTGGATTGACATTTCTATGGACTTTATTTTGGGGTTGCCTAGGACTAAGAAGGGTAGGGATTCTATTTTTGTTGTTGTGGATAGATTCTCTAAGATGGCACATTTTATAGCTTGTCATAAAACCGATGATGCTTCAAACATTGCGGATTTGTTCTTTAGAGAAGTCGTTAGGTTGCATGGCATGCCTAGGACTATTGTTTCTGGTCGCGATGTTAAATTCTTGAGTTACTTTTAGAAGACTTTATGGGCTAAACTTGGCACAAAATTGTTGTTTTCTACTACTTGTCATCCTCAAACGGATGGACAAACTGAAGTTGTCAATAGAACTTTGGGAACACTTTTGCGTGTTATTCTTAAAAAGAACTTGGATTGACATTTATATGGACTTTATTTTGGGGTTGCCTAGGACTAAGAAGGAGAAGGATTCTATTTTTGTTGTTGTGGATAGATTCTCTAAGACGGCACATTTTACAGCTTGTCATAAAACCGATGATGCTTCAAACATTGCGGATTTGTTCTTTAGAGAAGTCGTTAGGTTGCATGTCATGCCTAAGACTATTGTTTCTGTTCGCGATGTTAAATTCTTGAGTTACTTTTGGAAGACTTTATGGGATAAACCTGGCACAAAATTGTTGTTTTCTACTACTTGTCATCCCCAAATGGATGGACAAACTGAAGTTGTCAACAGAACTTTGGGAACACTTCTGCGTGCTATTCTTAAAAAGAACTTGGATTGACATTTCTATGGACTTTATTTTGGGGTTGCCTAGGACTAAGAAGGGAGGGATTCTATTTTTGTTGTTGTGGATAGATTCTCTAAGATGGCACATTTTATAGCTTGTCATAAAACCGATGATGCTTCAAACATTGCGGATTTGTTCTTTAGAGAAGTCGTTAGGTTGCATGGCATGCCTAGGACTATTGTTTCTGGTCGCGATGTTAAATTCTTGAGTTACTTTTGGAAGACTTTATGGGCTAAACTTGGCACAAAATTGTTGTTTTCTACTACTTGTCATCCTCAAACGGATGGACAAACTGAAGTTGTCAATAGAACTTTGGGAACACTTTTGCGTGCTATTCTTAAAAAGAACTTGGATTGACATTTCTATGGAATTTATTTTGGGGTTGCCTAGGACTAAGAAGGGTAGGGATTCTATTTTTGTTGTTGTGGATAGATTCTCTAAGATGGCACATTTTATAGCTTGTCATAAAACCGATGATGCTTCAAACATTGCGGATTTGTTCTTTAGAGAAGTCGTTAGGTTGCATGGCATGCCTAGGACTATTGTTTCTGGTCGCGATGTTAAATTCTTGAGTTACTTTTGGAAGACTTTATGGGCTAAACTTGGCACAAAATTGTTGTTTTCTACTACTTGTCATCCTCAAACGGATGGACAAACTGAAGTTGTCAATAGAACTTTGGGAACACTTTTGCGTGCTATTCTTAAAAAGAACTTGGATTGACATTTCTATGGACTTTATTTTGGGGTTGCCTAGGACTAAGAAGGGTAGGGATTCTATTTTTGTTGTTGTGGATAGATTCTCTAAGATGGCACATTTTATAGCTTGTCATAAAACCGATGATGCTTCAAACATTGCGGATTTGTTCTTTAGAGAAGTCGTTAGGTTGCATGGCATGCCTAGGACTATTGTTTCTGGTCGCGATGTTAAATTCTTGAGTTACTTTTGGAAGACTTTATGGGCTAAACTTGGCACAAAATTGTTGTTTCTACTACTTGTCATCCTCAAACGGATGGACAAACTGAAGTTGTCAATAGAACTTTGGGAACACTTTTGCGTGCTATTCTTAAAAGAACTTGGATTGACATTTCTATGGACTTTATTTTGGGGTTGCCTAGGACTAAGAAGGGTAGGGATTCTATTTTTGTTGTTGTGGATAGATTCTCTAAGATGGCACATTTTATAGCTTGTCATAAAACCGATGATGCTTCAAACATTGCGGATTTGTTCTTTAGAGAAGTCGTTAGGTTGCATGGCATGCCTAGGACTATTGTTTCTGGTCGCGATGTTAAATTCTTGAGTTACTTTTGGAAGACTTTATGGGCTAAACTTGGCACAAAATTGTTGTTTTCTACTACTTGTCATCCTCAAACGGATGGACAAACTGAAGTTGTCAATAGAACTTTGGGAACACTTTTGCGTGCTATTCTTAAAAAGAACTTGGATTGACATTTCTATGGACTTTATTTTGGGGTTGCCTAGACTAAGAAGGGGAGGGATTCTATTTTGTTGTTGTGGATAGATTCTCTAAGACGGCACATTTTACAGCTTGTCATAAAAACCGATGATGCTTCAAACATTGCGGATTTGTTCTTTAGAGAAGTCGTTAGGTTGCATGTCATGCCTAAGACTATTGTTTCTGTTCGCGATTGTTAAATTCTTGAGTTACTTTTGGAAGACTTTATGGGATAAACCTGGCACAAAATTGTTGTTTTCTACTACTTGTCATCCCCAAATGGATGGACAAACTGAAGTTGTCAACAGAACTTTGGGAACACTC
>NW_027330672.1:0-35302 GCF_022965805.1 Primulina eburnea
GGAAGACTTTAGGGGCTAACTTGGCAAAAATTGTTGTTTTCTACTACTTGCACTTCTCAAACAGATGGACAAACTGAAGTTGTCAATAGAACTTTGGGAACACTTTTGCGTGCTATTCTTAAAAAGAACTTGGATTGGCATTTCTATGGACTTTATTTTGGGGTCGCCTAAGACAAAGAAGGGGAGAGATTCTATTTTTGTTGTTGTGGATAGATTCTCTAAGATGGCACATTTTATAGCTTGTCATAAAACCGATGATGCTTCAAAAATTGCGGATTTGTTCTTTAGAGAAGTCGTTAGGTTGCATGGCATGCCTATGACTGTTGTTTCTGGTCGCGATGTTAAATTCTTTAGTTACTATTGGAAGACTTTATGGGCTAAACTTGGCACAAAATTGTTGTTTTCTACTACTTGTCATCCTCAAACGGATGGACAAACTGAAGTTGTCAATAGAACTTTGGGAACACTTTTGCGTGCTATTCTTAAAAAGAACTTGGATTGACATTTCTATGGAATTTATTTTGGGGTTTCCTAGGACTAAGAAGGGAAGGGATTTTATTTTGGTTGTTGTGGATAGATTCTCTAAGATGGCAAATTTTATAGCTTGTCATAAAACCGATGATGCTTCAAACATTGCGGATATGTTCTTTAGAGAAGTCGTTAGGTTGCATGGGCCTAGGACTATTGTTTCTGATCGCGATATTAAATTCTTGAGTTACTTTTGGAAGACTTTATGGGCTAAACTGTTAGAGTAGATGCCCTGCAAGTCAACTGTTGACTAGGGATTTTATTGACTCGGTTGTAAAGAACAATCTTTATTTTAATATAATTCATTATTTCATGGTTCGTTATACTTTATCTGTATACCCATGCAAGCAGCATAGATAAAGTCCTTGATTATGCTTTAATACAAATGAATCGTAATTCGATATTGAAACTCATTTGTAAACACTGCATATTCTATATTCGTTCCTAGTCGATTCAGTCGCCTAAAACAGGGATAAAGGTCGCTTGAGCTCGAGACTAGCGTCTGTGATGTTGTGTACTGCGTTTCTTGGTAAGGGCATAGAGATGTCCAAACATACAGATGGGTAGTCATATGATGATTATACCGAACAACCCTCCCTCGGACTTTCCAAGTGGTTATCATTCATCGAGAGGATAAGTCCGTGGTTATGATTGTACACCATTAGTCCTTATGACCCGAGACAACTCTGAGGCTCTATATGCTAGGGCTGTGCTTTGACTCGTTTACCGGCTCCAGGAGAGTCATCAGGTGGCGAGGTTGGGTACAATTGCGACACATATAGGAGCCAGTGCATTGTAGTCGGGGATTCACCGCTCACCTACGGGTGTGGATATCCTATGTGATCTAATGAAATAATAGTGCATGGAATCTCTGGCCAGAGTACGAGATGTACGTTAGAGAAGGAGTTCTCAAATAGTACACGCGATGCCACTATTATAGTTATCACATAGTTATCGAATTATTATGCAACCCTCGATGAACCAATGGTTGCAGATTCGATCGGGATATATGAGATGAAAGGACCGTATTGTACGCTAATCATAATCGACTGGTTCTTGCAGGCACTATCAGTGATACCTAGGGGATCATGGGGCGATGCTACTAGACGCTCTTACCATGATCCGATGGGTGCAATCAGAAATGAGTTCTGACATTCTTGATCAAGGTGTTGATGAAAAGAATGGGGCTAACTAGGGTAAGCCCGAATAAAGGATTATGTCCTGAATCACAAAGAGTTGTGAACCCATGGCTAGCTGTATCCCTGAACCATTGAGGGTCACACAAGTACTGGATTGTTTGTTCCCGTTGAGAGAATAAATTCAAGGAGTTGAATTTATATTATAATATAGTAAATTCAAGGAGTTGAATTTATGATAATTACATTTTGAGAAAATAAATTCAAGGAGTTGAATTTATTGATATAGTAAATTCAAGAAGTTGAATTATGAAATTTTGAGAGAATAAATTCAAGGAGTTGAATTTATAAAATTGATAATTTAATTTATTAAACTCAAAAGTTGGGTTTATTAAATATTAAATTTTGGAGGTGATAAATTCAAGGAGTTGAATTTATAATTTAAATATTAAATTCAAATGTTGAATTTATAATTGATTTAATTTATTAAAGCTCAAATGTTGAGTTTATTAAATATTAAATTAAATATAGTGGAAAGTATGTTTAATGGGCTTGTAGGAGTACAAGTCCAACATACTAAATAATTAAAGTTCTTAATGGATTTTGATTAATTAATTAAATTAGTTGGACTAGCCCAATTAATTAATCAAGCCCATTAATGTTAATTATGGTAATTAGGTTATTGAGTTTTCTTTGACCTAAAATGAGAGCCTCCACAAATTTGGATTGTGAGATTTTGAGAATCACAACCATAATCCTCCAAATATTTAGTTTACTTAATTAATTTAATTAATTAAGTAAATGATGATTAAAAAAAAAAGAAATAATGGGATTTCTTTATTATAATGGGATATGATTTTCGAGACTTGGAATTCCCAAGATTTGAAAAAGACTCTCGGCTCTTCCCATGGACCTCTCGAAAATCTCTTCACAAAACAAGAAAAATTTGGCTTAGGAGATTGAGTCGAATTTTTCGTGTTCTATCTCAACGCAAAATCTCTTTCAATTTTCTAGTGCAAATTGAAAGAGGAACAAATCATCCAGTCGTGGACCTGATTAGAAGAAAGGAGTCTTTGAAGAAAGTTCGTAGGGATTCATCAAGAGCCAGATCTGTTATACCGGATCGGTTGGTGTCCAGTGATTCATTCACAAAGGTATAATTTCTGACGCCCTATGAATGTTTTGTTAAAATCATACGAGCGCCCAAAGAAAATTATTTTGTTTTCAAAATAAATAAAATTTTTAAACTTCCGCTGCTTTTGGGCGCGTAGAAAACCGAGATCCAACAGTGGTATCAGAGCCAAGGTTTTTCTAGATCGTATGGTTTTGATATTGAATAATTTATTTCTAACCACACAAGAAAATTTTTCAGAAAATTATGGCACCATGAAAATTTATTTTTCAGATTTTCGGGAAAAAAAAAAAAAAAAAAAAAAATTTCGTTTCTGCCCGGAACTGTTCCAGGCAGCCCGTGCGCGCAGGGCCGCGCACGGGGGCGCGCAGCGGCCGCGCGCGCGCTGTGCGGAGCGTCCGCACAGCGCTCGGCGGCCGCGCTGGCGCGCTGTGCGGAGCGTCCGCACAGCGCTCGGCGGCCGCGCTGGCGCGCTGTGCGGAACGTCCGCACAGCGCGCGGCGGCTGCGCTAGCGCGGCGTGCGGAACGTCCGCACGCGCCGCGCGCACCTGTGCGCCCAGCGCGCACAGGGGCTGCCGCCACTGCCCGAAACGTTCGGGCAGCGGGCGGGCAGCTCGGGCGGCTGCCCGGGATCGTCTCGGGAAGCGTGCTGGATGATGGGCCTGAATTGTTTGGGCCTAGGGTGCAATTTTCTGATTTTTCAAATTTTTGGGTAAAATTGATATTTTTGAAATAGATTCAATTTTTCTTTTTGAAAATTAATTTTTGAAAAATTAATAATTTTCTTGTAAAATAAATAATTAGAATATGATTTTAATTATTTATGGTAAAAATGAGTTTTTACAAGAAATCAATTATTATTGATTTAATTGGAAATTAAATGAAGGAGTTTATTTAATTTATTAAATCTTTTAATAATTGAGGTGGTTAGTGATAAAATTATTAGATATATGATTGATCAATTAATTAAATTGTTTAATTAAATTGATGTTAATATTTGATATTAAATGCATGAAGGATGATCGAGAGCCTTGACCAATGTGTTAGGTGTATGTTAGGATATTTTACTGTTTTATTAATTTTGTTAATATTTGATATTATTAAAGTGGGCCTGGTTTATGGCCCGTTCCCACCCCATGAGATGTATCCCTTATGTGCCATGGCTATTTAAATGTAATCATTAGAAATAGTGGGAGATCAAGACTGGAAGATGGTGGGCCCGATGATCAAGATGAAGACATGTAAAATATTGGAAGCTTTTGTAATAGTTGCATTTGCATCCCTGCATTCACCTAGGTTTGGACTTATATCCATGGATGGCTCACATGGATCTAATAGTGTTGGCGATCGATCATCCTTATTTATTGTTGAATGTCATATTATGATATATGCGATATATAGTAGTATGCATGTATGTATATTATTGGATAATATAGTTGCATGAATCCGGCAAACATACAAACTCGTGGCACACGATTTTTAAATTAAAATGATGAGACAATTTTAAAAATTAAAATCCCTCATTTTGAATATGATTCAAAATTTATATCAAACCGAAAAAGTAAAAATTAAAAGAGTTTAATTTTTCCTTGCCTTCCATCAACCGTGGTTGCATGTTGATCGCTACCCGCGGATAGTGTCTGGCTCATATTATTGGGGAGGCCTGTACGCCGGAAAGCTGTGACTTCCACCGGACATATGATGTGAATTGAGTGGAACTCCCATGACTTCGGCTCATATTATTGGGGGAACTCATGGCGACCGTCTACTACAATTCAATATTGATGGGTTGGTTTGACACGTGAAAATAAACGGCGTCATATTATTGGGTCCTTATTAAACGTGAGGCAAAACACGCGGAGGTTGCATAGGGATGCAATTGTCTTCTACCTTTTAGAAATTATAATTGGCTGATATTATTCGGGATTATAATTGGCTAATTGGACTCTACGTGCTCACTAAGAAAATACGATTTCCCTTTTTCATCAGAGGGTGGTGGAAATGTCAAAATAGTGGGAGGGAGATTTATAAAATAAAATCCATATTTTATATCTTAAAATTATTTTAAAATAATCAGCAACTATTATTCTGTTTTCATGTCAGTATATTTTTCGATTTCGTCACATAATCCAATTTTGTTATTAACAAGCTAACCGAATCTAATTTTCAAGACTGGTTGGAAAATTGTTCTGAATTCAGAGAAAATAGCATACACACTAATGTCAGTCTTGTTGAACTGACAAAGCATGCAAGATGGTAGGACCATAGTATGCAAGCTAAAGTGTAACATGCTCCCTTTTACGTCAAATGAACTGTAGGGACAGTTTGAGGAAATCTTGAATGCTGCTGACATTCGAATGCGCATGCAAGAGTTGCATGGTGCATGAAACTATGCACACCATTTTAAAAGCTCATGACTACATGCATGCATGATGGGGCTTTGGCCCATGAGCATGGTGTACGTATGACTGGGCTTGCTAAGAATGTGGTGGGCCTGGAATATGTGATTCCTAATGAGTTACAAGATAACATCAATTTGTTGTCTTTATCTTCCTCATTTGACGGGGTTATGGTGAACTTTAATTTGAATAAGATAGTTGATAGCCTTGAAAAGCTAGTCAATACGCTTATAACTTATGAGATCACCATAAAACATAGAATTGTTGTTTTTCTAATGGGCCTCTCGTCAGACGAAAAATGACCCACAAGATAAGGGAAAGAAATGTTCTGACCCTCACAAGAAAAAACAATCCCAATAAGAGGCAAACTCTGAAAGACACTTAAAAGGCTTACGAAGCCCGATAAGTTAGAACATATTTATTTTACTGCAAGAAGTCCGGACATAAGAAATTATATGTGCCAGAAATGTTCTGGAAATGATAAGTGAATGTCCAAGTAAACATGATTTCAACAAAAACCAAAATAGAGTTAGATGATCCAAATCTCACACAAATATGGCACGCTAGACTAGGTCATATTTCCCAAAGAAGGATGCACAAGCTAGTGGGAGAATGCATGTTTGACTTGTCGGACATAAATTCTCTACGTGCTTGTAAATCCTGTCTAAAAGAAAAATGACCAAGACTTCATTCGATGGAAACGTGGAACGTGCGCATGGTCTATTGGATTTGATCCACACAGATATTTGTGTCCCGCTAAGTGTTAGCACAAAATATGGGCAATCCTACTTCGTTATCCTTACTGATGACCATTCGAGGTATGGATATGTTTATGAAACATAAATCTGAATCATTTGAAAAGTTCAAAGAATTCAGATCTGAAGTAGAAAATCAGCTAGAAAGAAGTATTAAGGCACTTCGATCTGATTGTGGTGGAGAATACTTGAGTGCTGAATTTTTGGGTTATCTAAAAGAGAATGTGATTCTCACAGTGGACTCCACCAGCAACACCACAATTGAACGGTGTTTCTGAACATTGTAAGAGAACCTTGTTGGACATGGTTCGATGAATGATGAGATTCACTGAATTGCCTACATCGTTTTGGGGCTTTGCGCTTGAAACCGCGGCAATGTTGTTGAATAATGTCTATAATAGTGCAGTGGATAAAACACCATATGAGATATGGATGGGAAAAAATCCCAAATATTCTTACATGAGAATATGGGGATGTCCTGCTTACGTGAAGCAGACAGTGGGAGACAAATTGGATAGTAGATCCACTTTGTGCTACTTTGTAGGATATCCAAAGAATTCTGTTGGATATTATTTCTATCATCCCAATGAAGCAAAAGTGTTTGTTTCAAGAAATGCCACCTTTTTGGAAAAGGAATTTCTATTAGATAGAAAAGGCAAGATGATAGAACTTGAAGAAATTCAAGATACTCCCTCAACTATAGAAGTTGAACCCATTTCCCAAGAACCAGTAGTTGAAGTACAAGCTCCTAGAAGGTCTGATAGGGTTATTAGACCACCTGCCAGATATACACTTCTTCATGAACAAGGCCACGATGAGCCTTGTGTTGGATGTGATCCAATGAATTTTAAAGAAGCAATATCTTATACTGATTCAGCCAAATGGCTTGAAGCCATGCAGTCAGAAATAGACTCTATGTATTCAAACCAAGTCTGGACATTGGTGGATCAACCTGAGGGAATCGTTCCCATAGGGTACAAATAGATCTACAAAAGAAAGCTTGGGGCGGATGGGAAGGTAGTGACCTTCAAAGCAAGGCTGGTTGTAAAAGATTATACTCAAAGACAAGTAGTTGACTATGAGGAAACTTTTTCACCAGTTGTTATGTTTAAGTCCATTAGAATACTACTAGCCATAGCATCATGGTATGACTATGAGATATGGCAAATGGATGTAAAGACTGCATTCCTCAATGGAGACATCAAAGAAGAAATTTATATGTCTCAACCCGAGGGATACACATCAGTAGGAAGTGAACATAAGGTATGCAAACTTCAGAGATCAATATATGGTCTCAAGCAGGCATCAAGGAGTTGGAACCTCAGATTTGATAGCACTATCAAAGAGTTTGGTTTTGCAAAGAATCCTGAGGAACCATGTGTGTACAAGAAAGTTAGTGGGAGTGCAGTGACATTCCTAGTACTTTATGTTGATGATATCCTGCTCATTGGGAATGATGTAGGATTACTGCAATCAACTAAAGTATGGTTAGCCAGTAAATTCTCCATGAAAGACATGGGTGAAGCATCCTACGTATTGAGAATACAAATCTATAGAGATAGATCAAAGAGGATGCTAGGACTCACCCAAGTCACTTATATCGATACCATTTGTGAAACGATTCTCTATGGAAGAGTCCAAGAGAGGATACTTACCAATGTGTCATGGTGTTACTCTATCTAAAGCTATGTGTCCCAAAATTGATGAGGAGATAGAGATGATGACACGTATTCCATATGCGTCAACTATTGGTAGTATCATGTATGGTATGATATCGACACGTCCTAATGTTGCTTACGCTTTGAGTGTTACTAGCAGATATCAGGCAAACCCTGGTCCAATGCGTTGGAAAGCCGTGAAAGATATTCTTAAGTACTTGAGAAGGACTAAGAATTTGTTCATGGTCTATGGGGGTGGAGAATTAAAATTGGAAGGCTACACTGAATCTAGCTTCCAATGTGACGTAGATGATTCGAAATCGACCTTTGGTTTTGTATTCATGCTAAATGGTGCGGCTGTCTCTTGGAAATGTTCCAAGCAAGACACCGTTGCGGATTCCACCACTGAAGCTGAATACATTGTTGCATCTGATGCATCCAAAGAGGCAGTTTGGATGAGGAATTTTGTCTAAGAGTTGGGCGTTATTCCTAATGGAGTTGATCCAGTCCCGTTGTACTGCGACAACACTGGTGCCATTGCGCAAGCAAAGGAACCAAGGTCTCATCAGCGATCCAAACATGTACTGAGGAAGTTCCACATCATACGGGAGATTGTGGGAAGAGGAGACATATCAGTTGAAAGAGTCCCCTCTGCAGATAACGTTGCTGATCCACTTACGAAGCCCTTACCAGGACCATTGTTTGAGAAGCATCGCGAAGCAATGGGATTAAAGTTTATGGGTAGTTGGCTTTAGGGCAAGTGGGAGATTGTTAGAGTAGATGCCCTGCAAGTCAACTGTTGACTAGGGATTTTATTGACTCGGTTGTAAAGAACAATCTTTATTTTAATATAATTCATTATTTCATGGTTCGTTATACTTTATCTGTATACCCATGCAAGCAGCATAGATAAAGTCCTTGATTATGCTTTAATACAAATGAATCGTAATTCGATATTGAAACTCATTTGTAAACACTGCATATTCTAAATTCGTTCCTAGTCGATTCAGCCGCCTAAAACAGGGATAAAGGTCGCTTGAGCTCGAGACTAGCGTCTGTGATGTTGTGTACTGCGTTTCTTGGTAAGGGCATAGAGATGTCCAAACATACAGATGGGTAGTCATATGATGATTATACCGAACAACCCTCCCTCGGACTTTCCAAGTGGTTATCATTCATCGAGAGGATAAGTCCGTGGTTATGATTGTACACCATTAGTCCTTATGACCCGAGACAACTCTGAGGCTCTATATGCTAGGGCTGTGCTTTGACTCGTTTACCGGCTCCAGGAGAGTCATCAGGTGGCGAGGTTGGGTACAATTGCGACACATATAGGAGCCAGTGCATTGTAGTCGGGGATTCACCGCTCACCTACGGGTGTGGATATCCTATGTGATCTAATGAAATAATAGTGCATGGAATCTCTGGCCAGAGTACGAGATGTACGTTAGAGAAGGAGTTCTCAAATAGTACACGCGATGCCACTATTATAGTTATCACATAGTTATCGAATTATTATGCAACCCTCGATGAACCAATGGTTGCAGATTCGATCGGGATATATGAGATGAAAGGACCGTACTGTACGCTAATCATAATCGACTGGTTCTTGCAGGCACTATCAGTGATACCTAGGGGATCATGGGGCGATGCTACTAGACGCTCTTACCATGATCCGATGGGTGCAATCAGAAATGAGTTCTGACATTCTTGATCAAGGTGTTGATGAAAAGAATGGGGCTAACTAGGGTAAGCCCGAATAAAGGATTATGTCCTGAATCACAAAGAGTTGTGAACCCACGGCTAGCTGTATCCCTGAACCATTGAGGGTCACACAAGTACTGGATTGTTTGTTCCCGTTGAGAGAATAAATTCAAGGAGTTGAATTTATATTATAATATAGTAAATTCAAGGAGTTGAATTTATGATAATTACATTTTGAGAAAATAAATTCAAGGAGTTGAATTTATTGATATAGTAAATTCAAGAAGTTGAATTATGAAATTTTGAGAGAATAAATTCAAGGAGTTGAATTTATAAAATTGATAATTTAATTTATTAAACTCAAAAGTTGGGTTTATTAAATATTAAATTTTGGAGGTGATAAATTCAAGGAGTTGAATTTATAATTTAAATATTAAATTCAAATGTTGAATTTATAATTGATTTAATTTATTAAAGCTCAAATGTTGAGTTTATTAAATATTAAATTAAATATAGTGGAAAGTATGTTTAATGGGCTTGTAGGAGTACAAGTCCAACATACTAAATAATTAAAGTTCTTAATGGATTTTGATTAATTAATTAAATTAGTTGGACTAGCCCAATTAATTAATCAAGCCCATTAATATTAATTATGGTAATTAGGTTATTGAGTTTTCTTTGACCTAAAATGAGAGCCTCCACAAATTTGGATTGTGAGATTTTGAGAATCACAACCATAATCCTCCAAATATTTAGTTTACTTAATTAATTTAATTAATTAAGTAAATGATGATTAAAAAAAAAAGAAATAATGGGATTTCTTTATTATAATGGGATATGATTTTCGAGACTTGGAATTCCCAAGATTTGAAAAAGACTCTCGGCTCTTCCCATGGACCTCTCGAAAATCTCTTCACAAAACAAGAAAAATTTGGCTTAGGAGATTGAGTCGAATTTTTCGTGTTCTATCTCAACGCAAAATCTCTTTCAATTTTCTAGTGCAAATTGAAAGAGGAACAAATCATCCAGTCGTGGACCTGATTAGAAGAAAGGAGTCTTTGAAGAAAGTTCGTAGGGATTCATCAAGAGCCAGATCTGTTATACCGGATCGGTTGGTGTCCAGTGATTCATTCACAAAGGTATAATTTCTGACGCCCTATGAATGTTTTGTTAAAATCATACGAGCGCCCAAAGAAAATTATTTTGTTTTCAAAATAAATAAAATTTTTAAACTTCCGCTGCTTTTGGGCGCGTAGAAAACCGAGATCCAACATAAACTTGGCACAAAATTGTTGTATTCTTCTACTTGTCATCCTCAAACGGATGGACCAACTGAAGTTGTCAACAAAACTTTGGGAACACTTTTGCGTGCTATTCTTAAAAAGAACTTGGATTGACATTTCTATGGACTTTATTTCGGGGTCGCCTAGGACTAAGAAGGGGAGGGATTCTATTTTTGTTGTTGTAGATAGGTTCTCTAAGATGGCACATTTTATAGCTTGTCATAAAACCGATGATGCTTCAAATATTGCGGATTTGTTCTTTTGAGAAGTCGTTAGGTTGCATGGCATGCCTAGGACTGTTGTTTCTGGTCGCGATGTTAAATTCTTGAGTTACTTTTGGAAGACTTTATGGGCTAAACTTGGCACAAAATTGTTGTTTTCTACTACTTGTCATCCTAAAACGGATGGACAAACTGAAGTTGTCAATAAAACTTTGGGAACACTTTTGCGTGCTATTCTTAAAAAGAACTCGGATAGACATTTCTATAGACTTTATTTTGGGGTTGCCTAGGACTAAGAAGGGGACGGATTCTATTTTTGTTGTTGTGGATAGATTCTCTAAGATGGCACATTTTATAGCTTGTCATAAAACCGATGATGCTTCAAACATTACGGATTTGTTCTTTAGAGAAGTCGTTAAGTTGCATGGCATGCCTAGGACTATTGATTCTGGTCGCGATGTTAAATTCTTGAGTTACTTTTGGAAGACTTTATGGGCTAAACTTGGCACAACATTGTTGTTTTCTACTACTTGTCATTCTCAAACAGATGGACAAACTGAAGTTGTCAATAGAACTTTGGGAACACTTTTGCGTGCTATTCTTAAAAAGAACTTGAATTGACATTTCTATGGACTTTATTTCGGGGTTGCCTAGGACTAAGAAGGGGAGGGATTCTATTTTTGTTGTTGTGGATAGATTATCTAAGATGGCACATTTTATAGCTTGTCATAAAACCGATGATGCTTCAAATATTGCGGATTTGTTCTTTAGAGAAGTCGTTAGGTTGCATGGCATGCCTAGGACTGTTGTTTCTGGTCGCGATGTTAAATTCTTGAGTTACTTATGGAAGACTTTATGGGCTAAACTTGGCACAAAATTGTTGTTTTCTACTACTTGTCATCCTCAAACGGATGGACAAACTTAAGTTGTCAATAGAACTTTGGGAACACCTTTGCGTGCTATTCTTAAAAAGAACTTGGATTGACATTTCTATGGACTTTATTTTGGGTCGCCTAGGACTAAGAAGGGGAGGGATTCTATTTTTGTTGTTGTGGATAGATTCTCTGAGATGGCAAATTTTATAGCTTGTCATAAAACCGATGATGTTTCAAATATTGCGGATTTGTTCTTTAGAGAAGTCGTTAGGTTGCATGGCATGCCTATGACTGTTGTTTTTGGTCGCGATGTTAAATTCTTGAGTTACTTTTGGAAGACTTTATGGGCTAAACTTGGCACAAAATTGTTGTTTTCTACTACTTGTCATCCTAAAACGGATGGACAAACTTAAGTTGTCAATAGAACTTTGGGAACACCTTTGCGTGCTATTCTTAAAAAGAACTTGAATTGACATTTCTATGGACTTTCTTTTGGGGTCGCCTAAGACAAAGAAGGGGAGGGATTCTATTTTTGTTGTTGTGGATAGATTCTCTAAGATAACACATTTTATAGCTTGTCATTAAACCGATGATGCTTCAAACATTGCGGATTTGTTCTTTAGAGAAGTCGTTAAGTTGCATGGCATGCCTAGGACTATTGTTTCTTGTGACACCCTGATCCGATACAATTAAAATACAGCGGAATTTAAAATTTTCTTTCAAACATGGAAGGAGTTTCAAAATACATTTTATAAAAGTGTTTACAAAATAACAACATGATCATTCCAATGACATAACAAAATACAAAATATCATTATTGTGATCATGTTACAAAATGGTACAAAATAATCATCCTTCCAATCTTCGTATGCATATGACCCCCATCCACAGTCAACGTCCCGGTCCGTCGCTCTTATCTGCATCACATGAAAATAACTGAAATGAGAATAAATCTCAGCAAGTGGAACTCTTACATAGCAATGATACATAGTATACACTGTAAAACATGGCTTTTAAATCATAAATACCATCGACTCTGAAACATGAATAACGTAGCAATAACTGTAGCAATAGCAATAGCAATAGATAGCAATACGATGGTATTTCTCTTTTCTATGGTTGGATTGATATCAATAGTATCTGTAACTGTGGTTGCCAATATCCCATCGATATAAATCGATAACTGTGAGGGGATAAAAGCCTATGGTCGATGATCATCTAATTGCATGCAATGCCATGGCTATGATAAATCAATCCAATAAAACATTTGAATTCTCAATAGCATTTAAGGCCGTCGTTTCGCAATCTCATAATATTTCTTGTATTCCCTTTATAACAATGGTGAGACATACAATGCCTCAAATAGATAATCAATGAAATGAATACATAGCAATGGATCAATGGAAGGGAATAACACTTTGAAACCTTTAAAACACAATACATATAATATCATGTGAGCAAAAAGGATGAAATTCCACTTACTACCAATAGAACACCTCAAATAAGCTCTTGGTACACCACCTACAACAATAATCCATAAATAACACCAATATCAACTCTAGATCCACAAGTACAAGCCAAATAATCCATTAAACAACTCAAACATCAAATCCAAAATAACCCTTAACTCAAAACCTCGTTAGAATCGCACCAAAAACTTACCTAAGCTTCCTTATACCACGGAGAACGATGATCTCAAGTCGGAAATCGAAACAAAGCCAAGAATCAAAGGTGGGAAGCAATTGAAATGGATGAAAACCCTTGCCAATGGAGAGAAAATCGGTAAAGAAGAGAAGGAATAGGATAAGGTATGGCCAACAACTCCCAAAAAGTGACTTAAAAACTCGCCCATACTTACACCGCGGGTGCGCCAACACAAGCACCGCGGGTGCGCCATGCTCTCGGCATACCAAAATAATTCTCATGCACGATCACCGCGGGTGCGGTGCTACAATTACCGCGGGTGCGGTGCACACCGCGGGTGCGGTCCTTGCACTGCCGCGGGATGCGGTCATGCCACGGCCCTCAAAATGCAAAATGATGAATAGTACACCGCGGGGGCACTCATCTAAGAGCGCGGGTGCACTCTACTCACGGCAATGAATAGTACAAACTCAACTAAAATCGATCCGAAACGCTGAAACGAACAATCAACACCAACTAATACCTCAAATAAATAATAACCAATAATACTATAGCCCAAAACACAACTATAAACGACTAATCATAAACCCAATTAACACAATAAAGCTTAAACCGTACCGTACACCGGGCTCGGCTATTACAATCTCCCCTCCTTAGAGGAATTTCGTCCTCGAAATTGACGTCACGGCACGAACAACTCAGGATACCTCTCTCTCATCTCAGTCTCTGGTTCCCACGTAGCCTCCTCAATCAAATGGTTCCTCCAAAGGACTTTAACGATGCCGATCTCTTTGTTCCTCAGAACTCTAACTGTGCGATCCAGAATCTGAATCGGAATCTCATGGTAAGTCAGACTCGGCGTCAAGTCCAATGGCTCATGGCGAAGAACATGGGAAGGATCTGCAACATACTTCCTGAGCATCGATACGTGAAACACATTATGGACTCTGTCAAGATCGGGCGGTAGGGCTAATCTGTAGGCTCGGTCACCAACTCTGTCCAATATCTCGAATGGACCAATGAATCTAGGGCTCAACTTGCCCTTCTTGCCAAATCGCATCACACCCTTGAGAGGTGCTATCTTCAGAAAAACATGATCGCCAACCTCGAACTGCAAAGGTCTGCGACGAACATCTGCATAACTCTTCTGCCTCGACTGAGCAGTCTTCATCCTCTCTCTGATAACTGCAACAACATCGGCAGTCTGCTGGACCAACTCGGGACCCAACATCTTCCTCTCTCCAACCTCATCCCAAAACAAAGGGGATCTGCACTTCCTGCCATAAAGTGCCTCATACGGTGCCATGCCAATCGTCGCCTGGTAGCTATTGTTGTATGTGAACTCCACAAGTGGCAGCTTAGAATCCCAACTACCAGAATAGTCAATAGTACAAGCTCTGAGCATATCCTCCAGAATCTGAATGACTCTCTCTGACTGACCGTCGCTCTGAGGATGATAAGCTGTACTGAAAGCTAATCGAGAACCCAAAGCTCTGTGAAGACTCTTCCAAAACTCGGAGGTAAATCTAGGGTCACGATCAGACACAATCGACACGGGCACACCATGAAGTCTAACAATCTCGGCAATGTAGTCCTCGGCATACTGAGACATCGAATACGTCGTCTTGACTGGGAGAAAATGAGCCGACTTGGTCAATCTATCAACAATGACCCAAATGGAATTATAACCCCTCTGAACTCTGGGCAGACCAGTCACGAAATCCATGGTGATGTGCTCCCACTTCCACTGAGGAATCGGCAAAGATAGCAATGTCCCAGCAGGTCTCTGGTGCTCAATCTTTACCTGCTGACAAGTAAGGCACTGAGAAATGAACAAAGCAATATCTCTCTTCATACCTGGCCACCAGTAAAGTCGACGAAGATCCTGATACATCTTCGTACTGCCTGGATGAATCGAATAAGGTGCGGTATGAGCCTCTGTCAAGACGTCTCTACGAATATCGTCGCCAGAAGGAACACAAATACGGCCTCTGAAAGTCACCAAACCATCACCATTCAGACTAAACTCTGAATTCCCTCTAGCCTCGGCTCTAGCTCTCAACTCTGCCAACTGAACATCAGTCGACTGCTCTCTACGGATCCTGTCCGTCAAAGTAGATCGAATGACCAACGCTGAAAAGCGAGCAATGGTACCTGGAATCACTAGATCAATCTCCTCTCTCTGCAAATCCATCAACAATGGTCTCTGAATCAAAGAACTCAAAGAAGCACTCGATTTGCGGCTCAAAGCATCAGCCACCACATTCGCCTTCCCTGGGTGATAACTGATCGTCACATCGTAATCCTTGACAAGCTCTAACCACCTCCTCTGTCGCATGTTGAGCTCTTTCTGCGAGAACAAATACTTCAAACTCTTGTGGTCTGTAAAGATCTCACACTTTTCGCCATACAGATAATGTCTCCAAATCTTCAGGGCGAAAACCACAGCTGCGAGCTCCAAATCATGCGTCGGATAATTCTTCTCATAATCCTTCAACTGGCGAGACGCATAGGCAATGACCTTACCTCGCTGCATCAACACTGCACCAAGGCCTCTCTTCGACGCATCGGTAAAGACAACAAAGTCCTCTGAACCACTGGGCAAAGAAAGAACAGGAGCTGTCGTCAATCTGTCCTTCAACTCCTGAAATGCACTCTGGCAATCAATAGACCACTCGAACTTCACAGTCTTCCTCGTCAGATTGGACAATGGCAGGGCAATCTTAGAGAAACCTGAAATGAAACGACGATAGTAACCTGCCAAACCAAGGAAACTGCGAACCTCTGAAACAGTGGTAGGAATAGGCCAACTCTGAATCGCCTCTATCTTCAATGGATCAACAGCAATGCCATCTCTCGAAACAACATGGCCTAGAAAAGAAATCTGATCCAGCCAAAACTCACACTTCTTCAGCTTGGCAAACAACCTCTTCTCTCGCAACAACTGAAGAACAACTCTGAGATGCTCTGCATGAAGCTCTCTGGTCTTGGAATAGATCAAGATATCGTCAATGAAGACAATGACGAAGCTATCCAGATAAGGCTTGAACACACGGTTCATCAGGTCCATGAAGACTGAAGGGGCATTGGTCAACCCAAAAGACATGACAAGAAACTCATAGTGACCATACCTGGTCCGGAAAGCTGTCTTAGGGATATCAGACTCCCTAACCTTCAACTGATAGTAGCCAGACCGAAGATCAATCTTCGAGAACACAGTGGCACCATGGAGCTGATCAAACAAATCATCTATCCGAGGCAACGGATACTTGTTCTTGACAGTCACTTTGTTGAGCTCCCTGTAGTCGATACACAGCCGCAAGGAACCATCCTTCTTCTTGACAAACAGAACCGGAGCTCCCCAAGGCGAAGAACTCGGACGAATAAAGCCTTTGTCTAAAAGATCCTGCAACTGAGTCTTCAACTCCTTCATCTCAGTAGGGGCCATCCTGTACGGAGCCTTAGAGATAGGAACCGTACCTGGAGCTAAATCGATCACAAACTCAACATCCCTATCCGGCGGCAAACCCGGAACATCATCCTCAAACACATCAGCAAACTCCCTCACCACATCAATATCATCTACATTCAACTTAATCAATCTATCAACATCCACAATAGAAGCAAGAATTCCATCGCAACCTCTACACAACAATCTCTCAGCCTCAAGACAAGAAATAAAAGGAAGGACCAGCGAAGTACCTGCACTGGCGAGCGCTCCTCCCTGGCCATCATCTGCAAAAGTCACCTTCTTAGCAACACAATCGATAACTGCACGGTAAGTCGAAAGCCAATCCATGCCAAGAATAACGTCGAAAGCAACCATAGGGATAACAATCAAATCAGCGAAGACAACTCGCTCCTCAATACGAACAGGGCACGCAAAGACAATCGATGTCGGGCACAACACGTCCCCCGAAGGCAAAACAACATTAAGATGAAGGGAAGAATAGAAGGAACTATACCCAAAGATCTCAAAAATAATTCAGACATAAAAGAATGAGTAGCACCAGTATCAATCAAAGTAGTAGCTACTCTGCCTGAAATCAAAATAGTACTAAGGATCAATGAAGATTCACGATTAATACCTTCCTTCGTCATGGAAAAGATACGACCCTGCACCTTCCCTTGGCTATCTCCCCTCGGGCAATTCCTAGCAACGTGGCCTGCCGCGCCACAACGAAAACAAGTATGAGTGCCCAATCTGCACTCTCCTCGATGATGCTTACCACACTTTGGACACTGCGGCTTCTCAGGATCAAATGGAACTGGAACTGGCGGAGGTCTAGGACTCGACTCCATCTTGCCCTTGCCCTTGAAACGATCCCTGCCCCTCTGATTAGAACCCTGACCTCTCTGAGCAATGGCCTGGTGTCTCTCTTGCCTCTCCCGGGCAATGTCCTTCTCATCCTGCTCGGCCAACAAAGCTTTGGACACAATCTCCTTGAAAGTAACAGCCTTGGACATGTTGATATCACGACGAATCTCAGCTCTAAGGCCTCGAATGAAATGAGCGCCCTTGTCCTTGTCGTTCGAAGCAATATACGGAGCAAATAGGCAACCCTCCTCAAACTTCAGGATATACTGGCCAACATCCAAGCTCCCCTGTCTAAGTTCCAAGAACTCCGTAACCTTCCTCGCTCGAAGTGCGTCGGGGAAATACTTGTCGTAGAACAAGTCAGTGAACTCTGACCACTTCAGTGTCGCAACATCAACTCCAACTTTCGTAGCATTCCACCAAATGCGGGCAGCCTTAACCAACATGAACACTGCACAGCTAATCCTGTCTTTATCCTCGTACTGGAGATGATCGAAGATAGCTTCAAGCGCCTTGACCCACTCGACAGCAACTAGAGGATCGGTGCTACCTGCGAATTCCGGTGGATCCATTCTCTTGAAAGTAGAAAAGACGGCATCAGTGCCAACAGCCTGAGCAACTTGACCTCTCACTTGGCCTCGACCCTGACCTGCTCCTTGCAATCGGAGCAACTGCTGAATCTGATCGCTATGCACCTTAGCCTGCTCCTTAAGCAACTTGCCGAACTCGTCGACAACTCTCGAGGAAGAACTATCCTCACCCTCTGCCGCCTTACGCTTAGGAGGCATACTCTACAATTGCTCACAAGACACCAATCAATAAATATAACAATGGATAGATGCAAGAAAACATACCCGGACAGTTGAAAGTAGACGAAGTCATATGCATTGGTCCGAAGAACACCGCTCTGATACCACTAAATGTGACACCCTGATCCGATACAATTAAAATACAGCGGAATTTAAAATTTTCTTTCAAACATGGAAGGAGTTTCAAAATACATTTTATAAAAGTGTTTACAAAATAACAACATGATCATTCCAATGACATAACAAAATACAAAATATCATTAGTGTGATCATGTTACAAAATGGTACAAAATAATCATCCTTCCAATCTTCGTATGCATATGACCCCCATCCACAGTCAACGTCCCGGTCCGTCGCTCTTATCTGCATCACATGAAAATAACTGAAATGAGAATAAATCTCAGCAAGTGGAACTCTTACATAGCAATGATACATAGTATACACTGTAAAACATGGCTTTTAAATCATAAATACCATCGACTCTGAAACATGAATAACGTAGCAATAACTGTAGCAATAGCAATAGCAATAGATAGCAATACGATGGTATTTCTCTTTTCTATGGTTGGATTGATATCAATAGTATCTGTAACTGTGGTTGCCAATATCCCATCGATATAAATCGATAACTGTGAGGGGATAAAAGCCTATGGTCGATGATCATCTAATTGCATGCAATGCCATGGCTATGATAAATCAATCCAATAAAACATTTGAATTCTCAATAGCATTTAAGGCCGTCGTTTCGCAATCTCATAATATTTCTTGTATTCCCTTTATAACAATGGTGAGACATACAATGCCTCCAATAGATAATCAATGAAATGAATACATAGCAATGGATCAATGGAAGGGAATAACACTTTGAAACCTTTAAAACACAATACATATAATATCATGTGAGCAAAAAGGATGAAATTCCACTTACTACCAATAGAACACCTCAAATAAGCTCTTGGTACACCACCTACAACAATAATCCATAAATAACACCAATATCAACTCTAGATCCACAAGTACAAGCCAAATAATCCATTAAACAACTCAAACATCAAATCCAAAATAACCCTTAACTCAAAACCTCGTTAGAATCGCACCAAAAACTTACCTAAGCTTCCTTATACCACGGAGAACGATGATCTCAAGTCGGAAATCGAAACAAAGCCAAGAATCAAAGGTGGGAAGCAATTGAAATGGATGAAAACCCTTGCCAATGGAGAGAAAATCGGTAAAGAAGAGAAGGAATAGGATAAGGTATGGCCAACAACTCCCAAAAAGTGACTTAAAAACTCGCCCATACTTACACCGCGGGTGCGCCAACACAAGCACCGCGGGTGCGCCATGCTCTCGGCATACCAAAATAATTCTCATGCACGATCACCGCGGGTGCGGTGCTACAATTACCGCGGGTGCGGTGCACACCGCGGGTGCGGTCCTTGCACTGCCGCGGGTGCGGTCATGCCACGGCCCTCAAAATGCAAAATGATGAATAGTACACCGCGGGGGCACTCATCTAAGAGCGCGGGTGCACTCTACTCACGGCAATGAATAGTACAAACTCAACTAAAATCGATCCGAAACGCTGAAACGAACAATCAACACCAACTAATACCTCAAATAAATAATAACCAATAATACTATAGCCCAAAACACAACTATAAACGACTAATCATAAACCCAATTAACACAATAAAGCTTAAACCGTACCGTACACCGGGCTCGGCTATTACATTTCTGGTCGCGATGTTAAATTCTTTAGTTACTATTGGAAGACTTTATGGGCTAAACTTGGCACAAAATTGTTGTTTTCTACTACTTGTCATCCTCAAACGGATGGACAAACTGAAGTTGTCAATAGAACTTTGGGAACACTTTTTCGTGCTATTTTTAAAATGAACTTGGATTGACATTTCTATGGACTTTATTTTGCGGTTGCCTAGGACTAAGAAGGGGAGGGATTCTATTTTTGTTGTTGTGGATAGATTCTCTAAGATGGCACATTTTATAGCTTGTCATAAAACCGATGATGCTTCAAACTTTGCGGATTTGTTCTTTAAAGAAGTCGTTAGGTTGCATGGAGTGCCTAGGACTATTGTTTCTAGTCGCGATGTTAAATTCTTGAGTTACTTTTGGAAGACTTTATGGGCTAAACTTGGCACAAAATTGTTGTTTTCTACTACTTGTCATCCTCAAACGGATGGACAAACTGAAGTTGTCAATAGAACTTTGGGAACACTTTTGCGTGCTATTCTTAAAAATAACTTGGATTGACATTTCTATGGACTTTATTTTGGGGTTTCCTAAGACTAAGAAGGGGAGGGATTTTATTTTGGTTGTTGTGGATAGATTCTCTAAGATGGCACATTTTATAGCTTGTCATAAAACCGATGATGCTTCAAACATTGCGGATATGTTCTTTAGAGAAGTCGTTAGGTTGCATGGGCCTAGGACTATTGTTTCTGATCGCGATATTAAATTCTTGAGTTACTTTTGGAAGACTTTATGGGCTAAACTTGGCACAAAATTGTTGTTTTCTACTACTTGTCATCCTCAAACGGATGGACCAACTGAAGTTGTCAACAAAACTTTGGGAACACTTTTGCGTGCTATTCTTAAAAAGAACTTGGATTGACATTTCTATGGACTTTATTTCGGGGTCGCCTAGGACTAAGAAGGGGAGGGATTCTATTTTTGTTGTTGTAGATAGGTTCTCTAAGATGGCACATTTTATAGCTTGTCATAAAACCGATGATGCTTCAAATATTGCGGATTTGTTCTTTTGAGAAGTCGTTAGGTTGCATGGCATGCCTAGGACTGTTGTTTCTGGTCGCGATGTTAAATTATTGAGTTACTTTTGGAAGACTTTATGGGCTAAACTTGGCACAAAATTGTTGTTTTCTACTACTTGTCATCCTAAAACGGATGGACAAACTGAAGTTGTCAATAAAACTTTGGGAACACTTTTGCGTGCTATTCTTAAAAAGAACTTGGATTGACATTTCTATAGACTTTATTTTGGGGTTGCCTAGGACTAAGAAGGGGACGGATTCTATTTTTGTTGTTGTGGATAGATTCTCTAAGATGGCACATTTTATAGCTTGTCATAAAACCGATGATGCTTCAAACATTGCGGATTTGTTCTTTAGAGAAGTCGTTAAGTTGCATGGCATGCCTAGGACTATGGATTCTGGTCGCGATGTTAAATTCTTGAGTTACTTTTGAAGACTTTATGGGCTAAACTTGGCACAAAATTGTTGTTTTCTACTACTTGTCATTCTCAAACAGATGGACAAACTGAAGTTGTCAATAGAACTTTGGGAACACTTTTGCGTGCTATTCTTAAAAAGAACTTGGATTGACATTTCTATGGACTTTATTTCGGGGTTGCCTAGGACTAAGAAGGGGAGGGATTCTATTTTTGTTGTTGTGGATAGATTCTCTAAGATGGCACATTTTATAGCTTGTCATAAAACCGATGATGCTTCAAACATTGCGGATTTGTTCTTTAAAGAAGTCGTTAGGTTGCATGGAGTGCCTAGGACTATTGTTTCTGGTCGCGATGTTAAATTCTTGAGTTACTTTTGGAAGACTTTATGGGCTAAACTTGGCACAAAATTGTTGTTTTCTACTACTTGTCATCCTCAAACGGATGGACAAACTGAAGTTGTCAATAGAACTTTGGAACACTTTTGCGTGCTATTCTTAAAAAGAACTTGGATTGACATTTCTATGGACTTTATTTTGGGGTCGCCTAAGGACATAAGAAGGGGAGGGATTCTATTTTTGTTGTTGTGGATAGATTCTCTAAGATGGCACATTTTATAGCTTGTCATAAAACCGATGATGCTTCAAACATTGCGGATTTGTTCTTTAGAGAAGTCGTTAGGTTGCATGGCATGCCTAGGACTATTGTTTCTGGTCGCGATGTTAAATTCTTTAGTTACTATTGGAAGACTTTATGGGCTAAACTTGGCACAAAATTGTTGTTTTCTACTACTTGTCATCCTCAAACGGATGGACAAACTGAAGTTGTCAGTAGAACTTTGGGAACACTTTTGCGTGCTATTCTTAAAAGAACTTGGATTGACATTTCTATGGACTTTATTTTGGGGTTGCCTAGGACTAAGAAGGGGAGGGATTCTATTTTTGTTGTTGTGGATAGATTCTCTAAGATGGCACATTTTATAGCTTGTCATAAAACCGATGATGCTTCAAACATTGCGGATTTGTTCTTTAGAGAAGTCGTTAGGTTGCATGGCATGCCTAGGACTATTGTTTCTGGTCGCGATGTTAAATTCTTGAGTTACTTTTGGAAGACTTTATGGGCTAAACTTGGCACAAAATTGTTGTTTTCTACTACTTGTCATCCTCAAACGGATGGACAAACTGAAGTTGTCAATAGAACTTTGGGAACACTTTTGCGTGCTATTCTTAAAAAGAACTTGGATTGACATTTCTATGGACTTTATTTTGGGGTTGCCTAGGACTAAGAAGGGGAGGGATTCTATTTTTGTTGTTGTGGATAGATTCTCTAAGATGGCACATTTTATAGCTTGTCATAAAACCGATGATGCTTCAAACATTGCGGATTTGTTCTTTAGAGAAGTCGTTAGGTTGCATGGCATGCCTAGGACTATTGTTTCTGGTCGCGATGTTAAATTCTTGAGTTACTTTTGGAAGACTTTATGGGCTAAACTTGGCACAAAATTGTTGTTTTCTACTACTTGTCATCCTCAAACGGATGGACAAACTGAAGTTGTCAATAGAACTTTGGGAACACTTTTGCGTGCTATTCTTAAAAAGAACTTGGATTGACATTTCTATGGACTTTATTTTGGGGTTGCCTAGGACTAAGAAGGGGAGGGATTCTATTTTGTTGTTGTGGATAGATTCTCTAAGATGGCACATTTTATAGCTTGTCATAAAACCGATGATGCTTCAA
This sequence comes from Primulina eburnea, assembly GCF_022965805.1. Lineage (NCBI taxonomy): Eukaryota > Viridiplantae > Streptophyta > Magnoliopsida > Lamiales > Gesneriaceae > Primulina > Primulina eburnea. The sequence continues at coordinate 23,406 of NW_027330672.1, forward strand.
ACATTGCGGATTTGTTCTTTAGAGAAGTCGTTAGGTTGCATGGCATGCCTAGGACTATTGTTTCTGGTCGCGATGTTAAATTCTTGAGTTACTTTTGGAAGACTTTATGGGCTAAACTTGGCACAAAATTGTTGTTTTCTACTACTTGTCATCCTCAAACGGATGGACAAACTGAAGTTGTCAATAGAACTTTGGGAACACTTTTGCGTGCTATTCTTAAAAAGAACTTGGATTGACATTTCTATGGACTTTATTTTGGGGTTGCCTAGGACTAAGAAGGGGAGGGATTCTATTTTTGTTGTTGTGGATAGATTCTCTAAGATGGCACATTTTATAGCTTGTCATAAAACCGATGATGCTTCAAACATTGCGGATTTGTTCTTTAGAGAAGTCGTTAGGTTGCATGGCATGCCTAGGACTAGTTGTTTCTGGTCGCGATGTTAAATTCTTGAGTTACTTTTGGAAGACTTTATGGGCTAAACTTGGCACAAAATTGTTGTTTTCTACTACTTGTCATCCTCAAACGGATGGACAAACTGAAGTTGTCAATAGAACTTTGGGAACACTTTTGCGTGCTATTCTTAAAAAGAACTTGGATTGACATTTCTATGGACTTTATTTTGGGGTCGCCTAGGACTAAGAAGGGGAGGGATTCTATTTTTGTTGTTGTGGATAGATTCTCTAAGATGGCACATTTTATAGCTTGTCATAAAACCGATGATGCTTCAAACATTGCGGATTTGTTCTTTAGAGAAGTCGTTAGGTTGCATGGCATGCCTAGGACTATTGTTTCTGGTCGCGATGTTAAATTCTTGAGTTACTTTTGGAAGACTTTATGGGCTAAACTTGGCACAAAATTGTTGTTTTCTACTACTTGTCATCCTCAAACGGATGGACAAACTGAAGTTGTCAATAGAACTTTGGGAACACTTTTGCGTGCTATTCTTAAAAAGAACTTGGATTGACATTTCTATGGACTTTATTTTGGGGTTGCCTAGGACTAAGAAGGGGAGGGATTCTATTTTTGTTGTTGTGGATAGATTCTCTAAGATGGCACATTTTATAGCTTGTCATAAAACCGATGATGCTTCAAACATTGCGGATTTGTTCTTTAGAGAAGTCGTTAGGTTGCATGGCATGCCTAGGACTATTGTTTCTGGTCGCGATGTTAAATTCTTGAGTTACTTTGGAAGACTTTATGGGCTAAACTTGGCACAAAATTGTTGTTTTCTACTACTTGTCATCCTCAAACGGATGGACAAACTGAAGTTGTCAATAGAACTTTGGGAACACTTTTGCGTGCTATTCTTAAAAAGAACTTGGATTGACATTTCTATGGACTTTATTTTGGGGTTGCCTAGGACTAAGAAGGGGAGGGATTCTATTTTTGTTGTTGTGGATAGATTCTCTAAGATGGCACATTTTATAGCTTGTCATAAAACCGATGATGCTTCAAACATTGCGGATTTGTTCTTTAGAGAAGTCGTTAGGTTGCATGGAGTGCCTAGGACTATTGTTTCTGGTCGCGATGTTAAATTCTTGAGTTACTTTTGGAAGACTTTATGGGCTAAACTTGGCACAAAATTGTTGTTTTCTACTACTTGTCATCCTCAAACGGATGGACAAACTGAAGTTGTCAATAGAACTTTGGGAACACTTTTGCGTGCTATTCTTAAAAAGAACTTGGATTGACATTTCTATGGACTTTATTTTGGGGTTGCCTAGGACTAAGAAGGGGAGGGATTCTATTTTTGTTGTTGTGGATAGATTCTCTAAGATGGCACATTTTATAGCTTGTCATAAAACCGATGATGCTTCAAACATTGCGGATTTGTTCTTTAGAGAAGTCGTTAGGTTGCATGGCATGCCTAGGACTATTGTTTCTGGTCGCGATGTTAAATTCTTGAGTTACTTTTGGAAGACTTTATGGGCTAAACTTGGCACAAAATTGTTGTTTTCTACTACTTGTCATCCTCAAACGGATGGACAAACTGAAGTTGTCAATAGAACTTTGGGAACACTTTTGCGTGCTATTCTTAAAAAGAACTTGGATTGACATTTCTATGGACTTTATTTTGGGGTTGCCTAGGACTAAGAAGGGGAGGGATTCTATTTTTGTTGTTGTGGATAGATTCTCTAAGATGGCACATTTTATAGCTTGTCATAAAACCGATGATGCTTCAAACATTGCGGATTTGTTCTTTAGAGAAGTCGTTAGGTTGCATGGCATGCCTAGGACTATTGTTTCTGGTCGCGATGTTAAATTCTTGAGTTACTTTTGGAAGACTTTATGGGCTAAACTTGGCACAAAATTGTTGTTTTCTACTACTTGTCATCCTCAAACGGATGGACAAACTGAAGTTGTCAATAGAACTTTGGGAACACTTTTGCGTGCTATTCTTAAAAAGAACTTGGATTGACATTTCTATGGACTTTATTTTGGGGTTGCCTAGGACTAAGAAGGGGAGGGATTCTATTTTTGTTGTTGTGGATAGATTCTCTAAGATGGCACATTTTATAGCTTGTCATAAAACCGATGATGCTTCAAACATTGCGGATTTGTTCTTTAGAGAAGTCGTTAGGTTGCATGGCATGCCTAGGACTATTGTTTCTGGTCGCGATGTTAAATTCTTGAGTTACTTTTGGAAGACTTTATGGGCTAAACTTGGCACAAAATTGTTGTTTTCTACTACTTGTCATCCTCAAACGGATGGACAAACTGAAGTTGTCAATAGAACTTTGGGAACACTTTGCGTGCTATTCTTAAAAAGAACTTGGATTGACATTTCTATGGACTTTATTTTGGGGTTGCCTAGGACTAAGAAGGGGAGGGATTCTATTTTTGTTGTTGTGGATAGATTCTCTAAGATGGCACATTTTATAGCTTGTCATAAAACCGATGATGCTTCAAACATTGCGGATTTGTTCTTTAGAGAAGTCGTTAGGTTGCATGGCATGCCTAGGACTATTGTTTCTGGTCGCGATGTTAAATTCTTGAGTTACTTTTGGAAGACTTTATGGGCTAAACTTGGCACAAAATTGTTGTTTTCTACTACTTGTCATCCTCAAACGGATGGACAAACTGAAGTTGTCAATAGAACTTTGGGAACACTTTTGCGTGCTATTCTTAAAAAGAACTTGGATTGACATTTCTATGGACTTTATTTTGGGGTTGCCTAGGACTAAGAAGGGGAGGGATTCTATTTTTGTTGTTGTGGATAGATTCTCTAAGATGGCACATTTTATAGCTTGTCATAAAACCGATGATGCTTCAAACATTGCGGATTTGTTCTTTAGAGAAGTCGTTAGGTTGCATGGCATGCCTAGGACTATTGTTTCTGGTCGCGATGTTAAATTCTTGAGTTACTTTTGGAAGACTTTATGGGCTAAACTTGGCACAAAATTGTTGTTTTCTACTACTTGTCATCCTCAAACGGATGGACAAACTGAAGTTGTCAATAGAACTTTGGGAACACTTTTGCGTGCTATTCTTAAAAAGAACTTGGATTGACATTTCTATGGACTTTATTTTGGGGTCGCCTAGGACTAAGAAGGGGAGGGATTCTATTTTTGTTGTTGTGGATAGATTCTCTAAGATGGCACATTTTATAGCTTGTCATAAAACCGATGATGCTTCAAACATTGCGGATTTGTTCTTTAGAGAAGTCGTTAGGTTGCATGGCATGCCTAGGACTATTGTTTCTGGTCGCGATGTTAAATTCTTGAGTTACTTTTGGAAGACTTTATGGGCTAAACTTGGCACAAAATTGTTGTTTTCTACTACTTGTCATCCTCAAACGGATGGACAAACTGAAGTTGTCAATAGAACTTTGGGAACACTTTTGCGTGCTATTCTTAAAAAGAACTTGGATTGACATTTCTATGGACTTTATTTTGGGGTTGCCTAGGACTAAGAAGGGGAGGGATTCTATTTTTGTTGTTGTGGATAGATTCTCTAAGATGGCACATTTTATAGCTTGTCATAAAACCGATGATGCTTCAAACATTGCGGATTTGTTCTTTAGAGAAGTCGTTAGGTTGCATGGCATGCCTAGGACTATTGTTTCTGGTCGCGATGTTAAATTCTTGAGTTACTTTTGGAAGACTTTATGGGCTAAACTTGGCACAAAATTGTTGTTTTCTACTACTTGTCATCCTCAAACGGATGGACAAACTGAAGTTGTCAATAGAACTTTGGGAACACTTTTGCGTGCTATTCTTAAAAAGAACTTGGATTGACATTTCTATGGACTTTATTTTGGGGTTGCCTAGGACTAAGAAGGGGAGGGATTCTATTTTTGTTGTTGTGGATAGATTCTCTAAGATGGCACATTTTATAGCTTGTCATAAAACCGATGATGCTTCAAACATTGCGGATTTGTTCTTTAGAGAAGTCGTTAGGTTGCATGGCATGCCTAGGACTATTGTTTCTGGTCGCGATGTTAAATTCTTGAGTTACTTTTGGAAGACTTTATGGGCTAAACTTGGCACAAAATTGTTGTTTTCTACTACTTGTCATCCTCAAACGGATGGACAAACTGAAGTTGTCAATAGAACTTTGGGAACACTTTTGCGTGCTATTCTTAAAAAGAACTTGGATTGACATTTCTATGGACTTTATTTTGGGGTTGCCTAGGACTAAGAAGGGGAGGGATTCTATTTTTGTTGTTGTGGATAGATTCTCTAAGATGGCACATTTTATAGCTTGTCATAAAACCGATGATGCTTCAAACATTGCGGATTTGTTCTTTAGAGAAGTCGTTAGGTTGCATGGCAGTGCCTAGGACTATTGTTTCTGGTCGCGATGTTAAATTCTTGAGTTACTTTTGGAAGACTTTATGGGCTAAACTTGGCACAAAATTGTTGTTTTCTACTACTTGTCATCCTCAAACGGATGGACAAACTGAAGTTGTCAATAGAACTTTGGGAACACTTTTGCGTGCTATTCTTAAAAAGAACTTGGATTGACATTTCTATGGACTTTATTTTGGGGTTGCCTAGGACTAAGAAGGGGAGGGATTCTATTTTTGTTGTTGTGGATAGATTCTCTAAGATGGCACATTTTATAGCTTGTCATAAAACCGATGATGCTTCAAACATTGCGGATTTGTTCTTTAGAGAAGTCGTTAGGTTGCATGGCATGCCTAGGACTATTGTTTCTGGTCGCGATGTTAAATTCTTGAGTTACTTTTGGAAGACTTTATGGGCTAAACTTGGCACAAAATTGTTGTTTTCTACTACTTGTCATCCTCAAACGGATGGACAAACTGAAGTTGTCAATAGAACTTTGGGAACACTTTGCGTGCTATTCTTAAAAAGAACTTGGATTGACATTTCTATGGACTTTATTTTGGGGTTGCCTAGGACTAAGAAGGGGAGGGATTCTATTTTTGTTGTTGTGGATAGATTCTCTAAGATGGCACATTTTATAGCTTGTCATAAAACCGATGATGCTTCAAACATTGCGGATTTGTTCTTTAGAGAAGTCGTTAGGTTGCATGGCATGCCTAGGACTATTGTTTCTGGTCGCGATGTTAAATTCTTGAGTTACTTTTGGAAGACTTTATGGGCTAAACTTGGCACAAAATTGTTGTTTTCTACTACTTGTCATCCTCAAACGGATGGACAAACTGAAGTTGTCAATAGAACTTTGGGAACACTTTTGCGTGCTATTCTTAAAAAGAACTTGGATTGACATTTCTATGGACTTTATTTTGGGGTTGCCTAGGACTAAGAAGGGGAGGGATTCTATTTTTGTTGTTGTGGATAGATTCTCTAAGATGGCACATTTTATAGCTTGTCATAAAACCGATGATGCTTCAAACATTGCGGATTTGTTCTTTAGAGAAGTCGTTAGGTTGCATGGCAGTGCCTAGGACTATTGTTTCTGGTCGCGATGTTAAATTCTTGAGTTACTTTTGGAAGACTTTATGGGCTAAACTTGGCACAAAATTGTTGTTTTCTACTACTTGTCATCCTCAAACGGATGGACAAACTGAAGTTGTCAATAGAACTTTGGGAACACTTTTGCGTGCTATTCTTAAAAAGAACTTGGATTGACATTTCTATGGACTTTATTTTGGGGTTGCCTAGACTAAGAAGGGGAGGGATTCTATTTTTGTTGTTGTGGATAGATTCTCTAAGATGGCACATTTTATAGCTTGTCATAAAACCGATGATGCTTCAAACATTGCGGATTTGTTCTTTAGAGAAGTCGTTAGGTTGCATGGCATGCCTAGGACTATTGTTTCTGGTCGCGATGTTAAATTCTTGAGTTACTTTTGGAAGACTTTATGGGCTAAACTTGGCACAAAATTGTTGTTTTCTACTACTTGTCATCCTCAAACGGATGGACAAACTGAAGTTGTCAATAGAACTTTGGGAACACTTTGCGTGCTATTCTTAAAAGAACTTGGATTGACATTTCTATGGACTTTATTTTGGGGTCGCCTAGGACTAAGAAGGGGAGGGATTCTATTTTTGTTGTTGTGGATAGATTCTCTAAGATGGCACATTTTATAGCTTGTCATAAAACCGATGATGCTTCAAACATTGCGGATTTGTTCTTTAGAGAAGTCGTTAGGTTGCATGGCATGCCTAGGACTATTGTTTCTGGTCGCGATGTTAAATTCTTGAGTTACTTTTGGAAGACTTTATGGGCTAAACTTGGCACAAAATTGTTGTTTTCTACTACTTGTCATCCTCAAACGGATGGACAAACTGAAGTTGTCAATAGAACTTTGGGAACACTTTTGCGTGCTATTCTTAAAAAGAACTTGGATTGACATTTCTATGGACTTTATTTTGGGGTTGCCTAGGACTAAGAAGGGGAGGGATTCTATTTTTGTTGTTGTGGATAGATTCTCTAAGATGGCACATTTTATAGCTTGTCATAAAACCGATGATGCTTCAAACATTGCGGATTTGTTCTTTAGAGAAGTCGTTAGGTTGCATGGCAGTGCCTAGGACTATTGTTTCTGGTCGCGATGTTAAATTCTTGAGTTACTTTTGGAAGACTTTATGGGCTAAACTTGGCACAAAATTGTTGTTTTCTACTACTTGTCATCCTCAAACGGATGGACAAACTGAAGTTGTCAATAGAACTTTGGGAACACTTTTGCGTGCTATTCTTAAAAAGAACTTGGATTGACATTTCTATGGACTTTATTTTGGGGTTGCCTAGGACTAAGAAGGGGAGGGATTCTATTTTTGTTGTTGTGGATAGATTCTCTAAGATGGCACATTTTATAGCTTGTCATAAAACCGATGATGCTTCAAACATTGCGGATTTGTTCTTTAGAGAAGTCGTTAGGTTGCATGGCATGCCTAGGACTATTGTTTCTGGTCGCGATGTTAAATTCTTGAGTTACTTTTGGAAGACTTTATGGGCTAAACTTGGCACAAAATTGTTGTTTTCTACTACTTGTCATCCTCAAACGGATGGACAAACTGAAGTTGTCAATAGAACTTTGGGAACACTTTTGCGTGCTATTCTTAAAAAGAACTTGGATTGACATTTCTATGGACTTTATTTTGGGGTTGCCTAGGACTAAGAAGGGGAGGGATTCTATTTTTGTTGTTGTGGATAGATTCTCTAAGATGGCACATTTTATAGCTTGTCATAAAACCGATGATGCTTCAAACATTGCGGATTTGTTCTTTAGAGAAGTCGTTAGGTTGCATGGCAGTGCCTAGGACTATTGTTTCTGGTCGCGATGTTAAATTCTTGAGTTACTTTTGGAAGACTTTATGGGCTAAACTTGGCACAAAATTGTTGTTTTCTACTACTTGTCATCCTCAAACGGATGGACAAACTGAAGTTGTCAATAGAACTTTGGGAACACTTTTGCGTGCTATTCTTAAAAAGAACTTGGATTGACATTTCTATGGACTTTATTTTGGGGTCGCCTAGGACTAAGAAGGGGAGGGATTCTATTTTGTTGTTGTGGATAGATTCTCTAAGATGGCACATTTTATAGCTTGTCATAAAACCGATGATGCTTCAAACATTGCGGATTTGTTCTTTAGAGAAGTCGTTAGGTTGCATGGCATGCCTAGGACTATTGTTTCTGGTCGCGATGTTAAATTCTTTAGTTACTATTGGAAGACTTTATGGGCTAAACTTGGCACAAAATTGTTGTTTTCTACTACTTGTCATCCTCAAACGGATGGACAAACTGAAGTTGTCAATAGAACTTTGGGAACACTTTTGCGTGCTATTCTTAAAAAGAACTTGGATTGACATTTCTATGGACTTTATTTTGGGGTTGCCTAGGACTAAGAAGGGGAGGGATTCTATTTTTGTTGTTGTGGATAGATTCTCTAAGATGGCACATTTTATAGCTTGTCATAAAACCGATGATGCTTCAAACATTGCGGATTTGTTCTTTAGAGAAGTCGTTAGGTTGCATGGCATGCCTAGGACTATTGTTTCTGGTCGCGATGTTAAATTCTTGAGTTACTTTGGAAGACTTTATGGGCTAAACTTGGCACAAAATTGTTGTTTTCTACTACTTGTCATCCTCAAACGGATGGACAAACTGAAGTTGTCAATAGAACTTTGGGAACACTTTTGCGTGCTATTCTTAAAAAGAACTTGGATTGACATTTCTATGGACTTTATTTTGGGGTTCGCCTAGGACAAAGAAGGGGAGGGATTCTATTTTTGTTGTTGTGGATAGATTCTCTAAGATGGCACATTTTATAGCTTGTCATAAAACCGATGATGCTTCAAACATTGCGGATTTGTTCTTTAGAGAAGTCGTTAGGTTGCATGGCATGCCTAGGACTATTGTTTCTGGTCGCGATGTTAAATTCTTGAGTTACTTTTGGAAGACTTTATGGGCTAAACTTGGCACAAAATTGTTGTTTTCTACTACTTGTCATCCTCAAACGGATGGACAAACTGAAGTTGTCAATAGAACTTTGGGAACACTTTTGCGTGCTATTCTTAAAAGAACTTGGATTGACATTTCTATGGACTTTATTTTGGGGTTGCCTAGGACAAAGAAGGGGAGGGATTCTATTTTTGTTGTTGTGGATAGATTCTCTAAGATGGCACATTTTATAGCTTGTCATAAAACCGATGATGCTTCAAACATTGCGGATTTGTTCTTTAGAGAAGTCGTTAGGTTGCATGGCATGCCTAGGACTATTGTTTCTGGTCGCGATGTTAAATTCTTGAGTTACTTTGGAAGACTTTATGGGCTAAACTTGGCACAAAATTGTTGTTTTCTACTACTTGTCATCCTCAAACGGATGGACAAACTGAAGTTGTCAATAGAACTTTGGGAACACTTTGCGTGCTATTCTTAAAAAGAACTTGGATTGACATTTCTATGGACTTTATTTTGGGGTCGCCTAGACTAAGAAGGGGAGGGATTCTATTTTTGTTGTTGTGGATAGATTCTCTAAGATGGCACATTTTATAGCTTGTCATAAAACCGATGATGCTTCAAACATTGCGGATTTGTTCTTTAGAGAAGTCGTTAGGTTGCATGGCATGCCTAGGACTATTGTTTCTGGTCGCGATGTTAAATTCTTGAGTTACTTTTGGAAGACTTTATGGGCTAAACTTGGCACAAAATTGTTGTTTTCTACTACTTGTCATCCTCAAACGGATGGACAAACTGAAGTTGTCAATAGAACTTTGGGAACACTTTTGCGTGCTATTCTTAAAAAGAACTTGGATTGACATTTCTATGGACTTTATTTTGGGGTCGCCTAGGACTAAGAAGGGGAGGGATTCTATTTTTGTTGTTGTGGATAGATTCTCTAAGATGGCACATTTTATAGCTTGTCATAAAACCGATGATGCTTCAAACATTGCGGATTTGTTCTTTAGAGAAGTCGTTAGGTTGCATGGCATGCCTAGGACTATTGTTTCTGGTCGCGATGTTAAATTCTTGAGTTACTTTTGGAAGACTTTATGGGCTAAACTTGGCACAAAATTGTTGTTTTCTACTACTTGTCATCCTCAAACGGATGGACAAACTGAAGTTGTCAATAGAACTTTGGGAACACTTTTGCGTGCTATTCTTAAAAAGAACTTGGATTGACATTTCTATGGACTTTATTTTGGGGTCGCCTAGACTAAGAAGGGGAGGGATTCTATTTTTGTTGTTGTGGATAGATTCTCTAAGATGGCACATTTTATAGCTTGTCATAAAACCGATGATGCTTCAAACATTGCGGATTTGTTCTTTAGAGAAGTCGTTAGGTTGCATGGCATGCCTAGGACTATTGTTTCTGGTCGCGATGTTAAATTCTTGAGTTACTATTGGAAGACTTTATGGGCTAAACTTGGCACAAAATTGTTGTTTTCTACTACTTGTCATCCTCAAACGGATGGACAAACTGAAGTTGTCAATAGAACTTTGGGAACACTTTGCGTGCTATTCTTAAAAAGAACTTGGATTGACATTTCTATGGACTTTATTTTGGGGTTGCCTAGGACTAAGAAGGGGAGGGATTCTATTTTTGTTGTTGTGGATAGATTCTCTAAGATGGCACATTTTATAGCTTGTCATAAAACCGATGATGCTTCAAACATTGCGGATTTGTTCTTTAGAGAAGTCGTTAGGTTGCATGGCAGTGCCTAGGACTATTGTTCTGGTCGCGATGTTAAATTCTTGAGTTACTTTTGGAAGACTTTATGGGCTAAACTTGGCACAAAATTGTTGTTTTCTACTACTTGTCATCCTCAAACGGATGGACCAACTGAAGTTGTCAATAGAACTTTGGGAACACTTTTGCGTGCTATTCTTAAAAGAACTTGGATTGACATTTCTATGGACTTTATTTAGGGGTTGCCTAGGACTAAGAAGGGGAGGGATTCTATTTTGTTGTTGTGGATAGATTCTCTAAGATGGCACATTTTATAGCTGTCATAAAACCGATGATGCTTCAAATATTGCGGATTTGTTCTTTAGAGAAGTCGTTAGGTTGCATGGCATGCCTAGGACTATTGTTTCTGGTCGCGATGTTAAATTCTTGAGTTACTTTTGGAAGACTTTATGGGCTAAACTTGGCACAAAATTGTTGTTTTCTACTACTTGTCATCCTCAAACGGATGGACAACTGAAGTTGTCAATAGAACTTTGGGAACACTTTTGCGTGCTATTCTTAAAAAGAACTTGGATTGACATTTCTATGGACTTTATTTTGGGGTTCGCCTAGGACTAAGAAGGGGAGGGATTCTATTTTTGTTGTTGTGGATAGATTCTCTAAGATGGCACATTTTATAGCTTGTCATAAAACCGATGATGCTTCAAACATTGCGGATTTGTTCTTTAGAGAAGTCGTTAGGTTGCATGGAGTGCCTAGGACTATTGTTTCTGGTCGCGATGTTAAATTCTTGAGTTACTTTTGGAAGACTTTATGGGCTAAACTTGGCACAAAATTGTTGTTTTCTACTACTTGTCATCCTCAAACGGATGGACAAACTGAAGTTGTCAATAGAACTTTGGGAACACTTTTTGCGTGCTATTCTTAAAAGAACTTGGATTGACATTTCTATGGACTTTATTTGGGGTCGCCTAGGACTAAGAAGGGAGGGATTCTATTTTTTGTTGTTGTGATAGATTTCTAAGATGGCACATTTTATAGCTTGTCATAAAACCGATGATGCTTCAAACATTGCGGATTTGTTCTTTAGAGAAGTCGTTAGGTTGCATGGCAGTGCCTATGTACTATTGTTTCTGTCGCGATGTTAAATTCTTTAGAGTTACTATTGGAAGGACTTTATGGGCTAAACTTGGCACAAAATTGTTGTTTTCTACTACTTGTCATCCTCAAACGGATGGACAAACTGAAGTTGTCAATAAGAACTTTGGAACCTTTTGCGTGCTATTCTAAAAGAACTTGGATTGACATTTCTATGGACTTTATTTTGGGGA
>NW_027330673.1:0-10087 GCF_022965805.1 Primulina eburnea
AAAAGTGTTCCAAAGTTCTATTGACAACTTCAGTTTGTCCATTCGTTTGAGGATGACAAGTAGTAGTAAACAACAATTTTGTGCCAAGTTTGGCCCAGAAAGTCTTCCAAAAGTAACTCAATAATTTAACATTGCGACCAGAAACAATAGTCCTAGGCATGCCATGCAACCTAGCGACTTCTCTAAAGAACAAATCCGCAATGTTTGAAGCATCATCGGTTTTATGACAAGCTATAAAATGTGCCATCTTAGAAAATCTATCCACCACAACGAAAATAGAATCCCTCCCTTTCTTAGTCCTAAGCAACCCAAAATAAAGTCCATAGAAATGTCAATCCAAGTTCTTTTTAAGAATAGCACGCAAAAGTGTTCCCAAAGTTCTATTGACAACTTCAGTTTGTCCATCCGTTTGAGGATGACAAGTAGTAGAAAACAACAATTTTGTGCCAAGTTTAGCCCATAAAGTCTTCCAAAAGTAACTCAATAATTTAACACCGCGACCAGAAACAATAGTCCTAGGCATGCCATGCAACCTAGCGACTTCTCTAAAGAACAAATCCGCAATGTTTGAAGCATCATCGGTTTTATGACAAGCTATAAAATGTGCCATCTTAGAGAATCTATCCACAACAACGAAAATAGAATCCCTCTCCTTCTTAGTCCTAGGCAACCCAAAATAAAGTCCATAAAAATGTCAATCCAAGTTCTTTTTAAGAATAGCACGCAAAAGTGTTCCCAAAGTTCTATTGACAACTTCAGTTTGTCCATCCGTTTGAGGATGACAAGTAGTAGAAAACAACAATTTTGTGCCAAGTTTAGCCCAAAGTCTTCCAAAAGTAACTCAATAATTTAACATCGCGACCAGAAACAATAGTCCTAGGCATGCCATGCAACCTAGCGACTTCTCTAAAGAACAAATCCGCAATGTTTGAAGCATCATCGGTTTTATGACAAGCTATAAAATGTCATCTTAGAGAATCTATCCACAACAACAAAATAGAATCCTCCCTTCTTAGTCCTAGGCAACCCAAAATAAAGTCCATAGAAATGTCAATCCAAGTTCTTTTTAAGAATAGCACGCAAAAGTGTTCCCAAAGTTCTATTGACAACTTCAGTTTGTCCATCCGTTTGAGGATGACAAGTAGTAGAAAACAACAATTTTGTGCCAAGTTTAGCCCATAAAGTCTTCCAAAAGTAACTCAATAATTTAACATCGCGACCAGAAACAATAGTCCTAGGCATGCCATGCAACCTAGCGACTTCTCTAAAGAACAAATCCGCAATGTTTGAAGCATCATCGGTTTTATGACAAGCTATAAAATGTGTCTTAGAGAATCTATCCACAACAACAAAAATAGAATCCCTCCCTTCTTAGTCCTAGGCAACCCAAAATAAAGTCCATAGAAATGTCAATCCAAGTCTTTTTAAGAATAGCACGCAAAATGTTCCCAAAGTTCTATTGACAACTTCAGTTTGTCCATCCGTTTGAGGATGACAAGTAGTAGAAAACAACAATTTTGTGCCAAGTTTAGCCCATAAAGTCTTCCAAAAGTAACTCAATTTAACATCGCGACCAGAAACAATAGTCCTAGCATGCCATGCAACCAACGACTTCTCTAAAGAACAAATCCGCAATGTTTGAAGCATCATCGGTTTTATGACAAGCTATAAAATGTGCCATCTTAGAGAATCTATCCACAACAACGAAAATAGAATCCCTCCCTTCTTAGTCCTAGGCAACCCAAAATAAAGTCCATAGAAATGTCAATCCAAGTTCTTTTTAAGAATAGCACGCAAAAGTGTTCCCAAAGTTCTATTGACAACTTCAGTTTGTCCATCCGTTTGAGGATGACAAGTAGTAGAAAACAACAATTTTGTGCCAAGTTTAGCCCATAAAGTCTTCCAAAAGTAACTCAATAATTTAACATCGCGACCAGAAACAATAGTCCTAGGCATGCCATGCAACCTAGCGACTTCTCTAAAGAACAAATCCGCAATGTTTGAAGCATCATCGGTTTTATGACAAGCTATAAAATGTGTCATCTTAGAGAATCTATCCACAACAACAAAAATAGAATCCCTCCTCTTAGTCCTAGGCAACCCAAATAAAGTCCATAGAAATGTCAATCCAAGTTCTTTTTAAGAATAGCACGCAAAAGTGTTCCCAAAGTTCTATTGACAACTTCAGTTTGTCCATCCGTTTGAGGATGACAAGTAGTAGAAAACAACAATTTTGTGCCAAGTTTAGCCCAAAAGTCTTCCAAAAGTAACTCAAGAATTTAACATCGCGACCAGAAACAATAGTCCTAGGCATGCCATGCAACCTAGCGACTTCTCTAAAGAACAAATCCGCAATGTTTGAAGCATCATCGGTTTTATGACAAGCTATAAAATGTCATCTTAGAGAATCTATCCACAACAACGAAAATAGAATCCCTCCCTTCTTAGTCCTAGGCAACCCAAAATAAAGTCCATAGAAATGTCAATCCAAGTTCTTTTTAAGAATAGCACGCAAAAGTGTTCCCAAAGTTCTATTGACAACTTCAGTTTGTCCATCCGTTTGAGGATGACAAGTAGTAGAAAACAACAATTTTGTGCCAAGTTTAGCCCAAAGTCTTCCAAAAGTAACTCAATAATTTAACACGCGACCAGAAACAATAGTCCTAGGCATGCCATGCAACCTAGCGACTTCTCTAAAGAACAAATCCGCAATGTTTGAAGCATCATCGGTTTTATGACAAGCTATAAAATGTGTCATCTTAGAGAATCTATCCACAACAACGAAAATAGAATCCCTCCCTTTCTTAGTCCTAGGCAACCCAAAATAAAGTCCATAAAAATGTCAATCCAAGTTCTTTTTAAGAATAGCACGCAAAATGTTCCCAAAGTTCTATTGACAACTTCAGTTTGTCCATTCGTTTGAGGATGACAAGTAGTAGAAAACAACAATTTTGTGCCAAGTTTAGCCCAAAGTCTTCCAAAAGTAACTCAAAATTTAACACCGCGAAGAAACAATAGTCCTAGGCATGCCATGCAACCTAGCGACTTCTCTAAAGAACAAATCCGCAATGTTTGAAGCATCATCGGTTTTATGACAAGCTATAAAATGTTCATCTTAGAGAATCTATCCACAACAACAAAATAGAATCCCTCCCTTCTTAGTCCTAGGCAACCCAAAATAAAGTCCATAGAAATGTCAATCCAAGTTCTTTTTAAGAATAGCACGCAAAAGTGTTCCCAAAGTTCTATTGACAACTTCAGTTTGTCCATCCGTTTGAGGATGACAAGTAGTAGAAAACAACAATTTTGTGCCAAGTTTAGCCCAGAAAGTCTTCCAAAAGTAACTCAATAATTTAACATCGCGACCAGAAACAATAGTCCTAGGCATGCCATGCAACCTAGCGACTTCTCTAAAGAACAAATCCGCAATGTTTGAAGCATCATCGGTTTTATGACAAGCTATAAAATGTGCCATCTTAGAGAATCTATCCACAACAACGAAAATAGAATCCCTCCCTTTCTTAGTCCTAGGCAACCCAAAATAAAGTCCATAGAAATGTCAATCCAAGTTCTTTTTAAGAATAGCACGCAAAAGTGTTCCCAAAGTTCTATTGACAACTTCAGTTTGTCCATCCGTTTGAGGATGACAAGTAGTAGAAAACAACAATTTTGTGCCAAGTTTAGCCCAAAGTCTTCCAAAAGTAACTCAATTTAACATCGCGACCAGAAACAATAGTCCTAGGCATGCCATGCAACCTACGACTTCTCTAAAGAACAAATCCGCAATGTTTGAAGCATCATCGGTTTTATGACAAGCTATAAAATGTGTCATCTTAGAGAATCTATCCACAACAACGAAAATAGAATCCCTCCCTTCTTAGTCCTAGGCAACCCAAATAAAGTCCATAGAAATGTCAATCCAAGTTCTTTTTAAGAATAGCACGCAAAAGTGTTCCCAAAGTTCTATTGACAACTTCAGTTTGTCCATCCGTTTGAGGATGACAAGTAGTAGAAAACAACAATTTTGTGCCAAGTTTAGCCCATAAAGTCTTCCAAAAGTAACTCAATAATTTAACACCGCGACCAGAAACAATAGTCCTAGGCATGCCATGCAACCTAGCGACTTCTCTAAAGAACAAATCCGCAATGTTTGAAGCATCATCGGTTTTATGACAAGCTATAAAATGTGCCATCTTAGAGAATCTATCCACAACAACGAAAATAGAATCCCTCCCTTCTTAGTCCTAGGCAACCCAAAATAAAGTCCATAAAAATGTCAATCCAAGTTCTTTTTAAGAATAGCACGCAAAAGTGTTCCCAAAGTTCTATTGACAACTTCAGTTTGTCCATCCGTTTGAGGATGACAAGTAGTAAACAACAATTTTGTGCCAAGTTTAGCCCAGAAAGTCTTCCAAAAGTAACTCAATAATTTAACATCGCGACCAGAAACAATAGTCCTAGGCATGCCATGCAACCTAGCGACTTCTCTAAAGAACAAATCCGCAATGTTTGAAGCATCATCGGTTTTATGACAAGCTATAAAATGTGTCATCTTAGAGAATCTATCCACAACAAAAATAGAATCCCTCCTTTCTTAGTCCTAGGCAACCCAAAATAAAGTCCATAGAAATGTCAATCCAAGTTCTTTTTAAGAATAGCACGCAAAAGTGTTCCCAAAGTTCTATTGACAACTTCAGTTTGTCCATCCGTTTGAGGATGACAAGTAGTAGAAACAACAATTTTGTGCCAAGTTTAGCCCAGAAAGTCTTCCAAAAGTAACTCAATAATTTAACATCGCGACCAGAAACAATAGTCCTAGGCATGCCATGCAACCTACGACTTCTCTAAAGAACAAATCCGCAATGTTTGAAGCATCATCGGTTTTATGACAAGCTATAAAATGTCATCTTAGAGAATCTATCCACAACAACAAAAATAGAATCCCTCCCTTCTTAGTCCTAGGCAACCCAAAATAAAGTCCATAGAAATGTCAATCCAAGTTCTTTTTAAGAATAGCACGCAAAAGTGTTCCCAAAGTTCTATTGACAACTTCAGTTTGTCCATCCGTTTGAGGATGACAAGTAGTAGAAAAAACAATTTTGTGCCAAGTTTAGCCCATAAAGTCTTCCAAAAGTAACTCAATAATTTAACACCGCGACCAGAAACAATAGTCCTAGGCATCATGCAACTAGCGACTTCTCTAAAAACAATCCGCAATGTTTGAAGCATCATCGGTTTTATGACAAGCTATAAAATGTGTCTTAGAAATCTATCCACAACAACAAAATAGAATCCCTCCCTTCTTAGTCCTAGGCAACCCAAAATAAAGTCCATAGAAATGTCAATCCAAGTTCTTTTTAAGAATAGCACGCAAAAGTGTTCCCAAAGTTCTATTGACAACTTCAGTTTGTCCATCCGTTTGAGGATGACAAGTAGTAGAAAACAACAATTTTGTGCCAAGTTTAGCCCATAAAGTCTTCCAAAAGTAACTCATAATTTAACATCGCGACCAAAACAATAGTCCTAGCATGCCATGCAACCTACGACTTCTCTAAAGAACAAATCCGCAATGTTTGAAGCATCATCGGTTTTATGACAAGCTATAAAATGTGCCATCTTAGAGAATCTATCCACAACAACAAAATAGAATCCCTCCCTTCTTAGTCCTAGGCAAACCCAAAATAAAGTCCATAGAAATGTCAATCCAAGTTCTTTTTAAGAATAGCACGCAAAATGTTCCCAAAGTTCTATTGACAACTTCAGTTTGTCCATCCGTTTGAGGATGACAAGTAGTAGAAAACAACAATTTTGTGCCAAGTTTAGCCCATAAAGTCTTCCAAAAGTAACTCAATTTAACATCGCGACCAGAAACAATAGTCCTAGGCATGCCATGCAACTAGCGACTTCTCTAAAGAACAAATCCGCAATGTTTGAAGCATCATCGGTTTTATGACAAGCTATAAATGTGTCATCTTAGAGAATCTATCCACAACAACGAAAATAGAATCCCTCCCTTTCTTAGTCCTAGGCAACCCAAAATAAAGTCCATAGAAATGTCAATCCAAGTTCTTTTAAGAATAGCACGCAAAAGTGTTCCCAAAGTTCTATTGACAATTCAGTTTGTCCATCCGTTTGAGGATGACAAGTAGTAGAAAACAACAATTTTGTGCCAAGTTTAGCCCAGAAAGTCTTCCAAAAGTAACTCAAGAATTTAACATCGCGACCAGAAACATAGTCCTAGGAATGCCATGCAACCTGCGATCTCTAAAGAACAAATCCGCAATGTTTGAAGCATCATCGGTTTTATGACAAGCTATAAAATGTCATCTTAGAGAATCTATCCCAACAACGAAAATAGAATCCCTCCCTTTCTTAGTCCTGGCAACCCAAAATAAAGTCCATAGAAATGTCAATCCAAGTTCTTTTTAAGAATAGCACGCAAAAGTGTTCCCAAAGTTCTATTGACAACTTCAGTTTGTCCATCGTTTGAGGATGACAAGTAGTAGTAAACAACAATTTTGTGCCAATTTTAGCCCAGAAAGTCTTCCAAAAGTAACTCACTAATTTAACATCCGCGACCAGAACCATAGTCCTATGCATTGCCATGCAACCGATAGCGACTTCTCTAAAGAACAAATCCGCAATGTTTGAAGCATCATCGGTTTTATGACAAGCTAATAAAATGTTCATCTTAGAGAATCTATCCACAAACAACGAAAATAGAATCCTCTCCCTTCTTAGTCCTAGGCACCCCAAAATAAATCCATAGAAATGTCAATCCAAGTTCTTTTTAAGAATAGCACGCAAAAATGTTCCCAAAGTTCTATTGACAACTTCAGTTTGTCCATCCGTTTGAGGAATGACAAGTAGTAGAAAACAACAATTTTGTGCAAGTTTAGCCCATAAAGTCTTCCAAAGTAACTCAATAATTTAACACCGCGACAGAAGAAACAATAGTCATAGGCATGCCATGCAACCTATAGCGACTTCTCTAAAGAACAAATCCGCAATGTTTGAAGCTCATCGGTTTTATGACAAGCTATAAATGTGCCATCTTAGAGAATATATCCACAACAACGAAAATAGAATCCCTCCCTTCTTAGTCCTAGGCAACCCAAAATAAAGTCCATAGAAATGTCAATCCAAGTTCTTTTTAAGAATAGCACGCAAAATGTTCCCAAAGTCTTATTGACACTTGCAGTTTGTCCATCGTTTGAGGATGACAAGTAGTAGAAACAACAATTTTGTGCCAAAGTTTAGCCCAGAAAGTCTTCCAAAAGTAACTCAATAATTTAACATCGCGACCAGAAACAATAGTCCTAGGCATGCCATGCAACCTAGCGACTTCTCTAAAGAACAAATCCGCAATGTTTGAAGCATCATCGGTTTTATGACAAGCTATAAAATGTGCCATCTTAGAGAATCTATCCACAACAACGAAAATAGAATCCCTCCCTTCTTAGTCCTAGCAACCCAAAAAAAGTCCATAGAAATGTCAATCCAAGTTCTTTTTAAGAATAGCACGCAAAATGTTCCCAAAGTTCTATTGACAACTTCAGTTTGTCCATCCGTTTGAGGATGACAAGTAGTAGAAAACAACAATTTTGTGCCAAGTTTAGCCCATAAAGTCTTCCAAAAGTAACTCAATAATTTAACACGCGACCAGAAACAAATAGTCCTATGCCATGCAACCTACGACTTCTCTAAAGAACAAATCCGCAATGTTTGAAGCATCATCGGTTTTATGACAAGCTATAAAATGTCATCTTAGAGAATCTATCCACAACAACGAAAATAGAATCCCTCCCTTTCTTAGTCCTAGGCAACCCAAAATAAAGTCCATAGAAATGTCAATCCAAGTTCTTTTTAAGAATAGCACGCAAAAGTGTTCCCAAAGTTCTATTGACAACTTCAGTTTGTCCATCCGTTTGAGGATGACAAGTAGTAGAAAACAACAATTTTGTGCCAAGTTTAGCCCAAAGTCTTCCAAAAGTAACTCAATAATTTAACATCGCGACCAGAAACAATAGTCCTAGGCATGCCATGCAACCTAGCGACTTCTCTAAAGAACAAATCCGCAATGTTTGAAGCATCATCGGTTTTATGACAAGCTATAAAATGTGCATCTTAGAGAATCTATCCACAAAAAAAATAGAATCCTCTCCCTTCTTAGTCCTAGGCAACCCAAAATAAAGTCCATAGAAATGTCAATCCAAGTTCTTTTTAAGAATAGCACGCAAAAGTGTTCCCAAAGTTCTATTGACAACTTCAGTTTGTCCATCGTTTGAGGATGACAAGTAGTAGAAACAACAATTTTGTGCCAAGTTTAGCCCAAAGTCTTCCAAAAGTAACTCAATAATTTAACATCGCGACCAGAAACAATAGTCCTAGGCATGCCATGCAACCTAGCGACTTCTCTAAAGAACAAATCCGCAATGTTTGAAGCATCATCGGTTTTATGACAAGCTATAAAATGTCATCTTAGAGAATCTATCCACAACAACAAAATAGAATCCCTCCCTTCTTAGTCCTAGGCAACCCAAAATAAAGTCCATAGAAATGTCAATCCAAGTTCTTTTTAAGAATAGCACGCAAAAGTGTTCCCAAAGTTCTATTGACAACTTCAGTTTGTCCATCCGTTTGAGGATGACAAGTAGTAGAAAACAACAATTTTGTGCCAAGTTTAGCCCATAAAGTCTTCCAAAAGTAACTCAATAATTTAACACCGCGACCAGAAACAATAGTCCTAGGCATGCCATGCAACTAGCGACTTCTCTCTAAAGAACAAATCCGCAATGTTTGAAGCATCATCGGTTTTATGACAAGCTATAAAATGTGCCATCTTAGAGAATCTATCCACAACAACAAAATAGAATCCCTCCCTTTCTTAGTCCTAGGCAACCCAAAATAAAGTCCATAGAAATGTCAATCCAAGTTTTTTAAGAATAGCACGCAAAAGTGTTCCCAAAGTTCTATTGACAACTTCAGTTTGTCCATCGTTTGAGGATGACAAGTAGTAGAAAACAACAATTTTGTGCCAAGTTTAGCCCATAAAGTCTTCCAAAAGTAACTCAAAATTTAACATCGCGACCAAAACAATAGTCCTAGCATGCCATGCAACCTACGACTTCTCTAAAGAACAAATCCGCAATGTTTGAAGCATCATCGGTTTTATGACAAGCTATAAAATGTGCCATCTTAGAGAATCTATCCACAACAACAAAAATAGAATCCCTCCCTTCTTAGTCCTAGGCAACCCAAAATAAAGTCCATAGAAATGTCAATCCAAGTTCTTTTTAAGAATAGCACGCAAAAGTGTTCCCAAAGTTCTATTGACAACTTCAGTTTGTCCATCCGTTTGAGGATGACAAGTAGTAGAAAACAACAATTTTGTGCCAAGTTTAGCCCATAAAGTCTTCCAAAAGTAACTCAATAATTTAACATCGCGACCAGAAACAATAGTCCTAGGCATGCCATGCAACCTAGCGACTTCTCTAAAGAACAAATCCGCAATGTTTGAAGCATCATCGGTTTTATGACAAGCTATAAAATGTCATCTTAGAGAATCTATCCACAACAACGAAAATAGAATCCCTCCCTTTCTTAGTCCTAGGCAACCCAAAATAAAGTCCATAGAAATGTCAATCCAAGTTCTTTTTAAGAATAGCACGCAAAAATGTTCTCAAAGTTCTATTGACAACTTCAGTTTGTCCATCCGTTTGAGGATGACAAGTAGTAGAAAACAACAATTTTGTGCCAAGTTTAGCCCATAAAGTCTTCCAAAAGTAACTCAATAATTTAACACCGCGACCAGAAACAATAGTCCTAGGCATGCCATGCAACCTAGCGACTTCTCTAAAGAGCTCAATATGCGACAGAGGAGGTGGTTAGAGCTTGTCAAAGATTACGATGTGACGATCAGTTATCACCCAGGGAAGGCGAACGTGGTGGCTGATGCTTTGAGCCGCAAGTCGAGTGCTTCATTGAGTTCTTTGATTCAGAGGCCATTGTTGAAGGATTTGCTTAGAGAGGAGATTGATCTGGTGATTCCAGTACCATTGCTCGCTTTTCAGCGTTGGTCATTCGA
>NW_027330674.1:0-2500 GCF_022965805.1 Primulina eburnea
GGTTGCCAATATCCCATCGATATAAATCTAACTGTGAGGGGATAAAAAAGCCTATGGTCGATGATCATCTAATTGCAGCAATGCTCGACTATGATTAATCAATACAATAAACATTTGAATTCTCAATAGCATTTAAGGCCGTCGTTTCGCAATCTCATAATATTTTTGTATTCCCTTTATAACAATGGTGAGACATACAATGCCTCCAATAGATAATCAATGAAATGAATACATAGCAATGGATCAATGGAAGGGAATCTACAACTTTGAAACCTTTAAAACACAATACATATAATATCATGTGAGCAAAAGGATGAAATTCCACTTACTACCAATAGAACACCTCAAATAAGCTCTTGGTACACACCTACAACAATAATCCATAAATAACACCATATCACTCTAGATCCACAAGTACAAGCCAATAATCCATTAAACAACTCAAACATCAATCCAAATAACCATTAACTCAAAACCTCGTTAGAATCGCACCAAAAACTTACCTAAGCTTCCTTATACCACGGAGAACGATGATCTCAAGTCGGAAATCGAAACAAAGCCAAGAATCAAAGATAGAAAGCTAAAGAAATGGATGAAAACCCTTGGTATTTGAGAGAAAATCTCGAAAAGTAGATAGGATAAGGTATGGAATGAAGTCAACTCAATCAAAAAGGTACTAAATAACTCGCCCATACTTACACCGCGGGGGCACTCATCTAAGAGCGCGGGTGCACTCTACTCACGGCAATGAACAGTACAAACTCAACTAAAATCGATCCGAAACGCTGAAACGAACAATCAACACCAACTAATACCTCAAATAAATAATAACCAATAATCTATAGCCCAAAACACAACTATAAACAATAATCAAACCCAAATAACACAATAAAGCTTAAACCGTACCGTACACCGGGCTCAGCTATTACAGGTTGATTTGAAGTGCATGCTTGTTGTGTGATTAGATTTCATAGCTTATGAAATCTAATGTTTCGATTTTATTCGTAACAGCATGTTTCATGAATTATTTTATGTATATACATGTTTACCATGTTTTATACTGGGATTTATTCACCGGAGTTATCCGGGTTGTCTTGTTTTGTATGTGTGCATGACAACAGGTGGGGCAGGATCAGGGTCGAGATGACGATGAGAGAAGACGAGTTAGCGTGGTGATCCGGACTTACAGTAGACTTGGTTTTATTACTTGACGTTAGTAGTGGAAACTTTAGATTAGATTATTGTACTTTTAATACTGAAATTATTTTATACAGATATGTGTAGTATTTAGATTCCATTACCTTCCGCTATTGTATATTAAAAAGAAAAATTTTGACCCTGTTTTATCTTAATTGATAATAAAACAAATCCCAATGTTGAATGAAGCATACCGACTTCTGTAAAGAACTAATCCGCAATGTTTGAAACATCATCGATTTTATGGCAAGCTATAAAATGTGCCATCTTAGAGAATCTATCCACAACAACGAAAATAGAATCCATCCCCTTCTTAGTCCTAGGCACCCCAAAATAAAGTCCATAGAAATGTCAATCCAAGTTCTTTTTAAGAATAGCACGCAAAAGTGTTCCCAAAGTTCTATTGACAACTTCAGTTTGTCCATCCGTTTGAGGATGACAAGTAGTAGAAAACAACAATTTCGTGCCAAGTTTAGACCATAAAGTATTCCAAAAGTAACTCAAGAATTTAACATCGCGACCAGAAACAATAGTCCTAGGCATGCCATGCAACCTAACCGACTAGATTAGTTCTTAGAGAAGCGGTAGGTATGCATGGATGCCCTAGGACTATTGTTTCTGGGTCGACCGACTTGTTAAATCTGATGGTTACTTTTGGAATACTTTCATGCCGTCTACTTGGCACAAATTGTTGTTTTCTACTACTGTCATCCCTCAAACGGATGGACAAATGAGTTGTCATAAGCACTTTGGCAACAATTTGCGGCTATTTCTTAAAAGAAAACTGGATGACATTTCTATGGATTTATTTGGGGGTGCTAGGACTAAGAAGAGGATGGATTATTTCGGTTGTGTGGATAGATTCTCTAAGATGGCACATTTTATAGCTTGCCATTAAAATCGATGATGTTTCAAACATTGCGCGGATTAGTTCTTTACAGAAAGTCTGGTGGTATAGGTTGCAATGCAACTACCTCAGGACTATTGTTTCGGTCGCGAATTTGTTAAATCTTGAGTTTTTTGAATATTTATGGTCTAACTTGGCACAAAAATTGAATGTGTTTCTACTATTGTATCCTCAAAAGGATGGACAAACTGAAGTTTGTCAATAGAACTTGGAACACTTTTGCGTGCCTATACTAAAAACAACTTGGATGACATTTCTATGAGACTTTATTGTGGAGTTGCCTGAGACTAAGAAGGGAGGGCTTCTATTTCGTTGTGTGGATAGATTTCTAGATGGCACATTTATAGATTGTCATTAAAACCGATTATGCTTCAACTTGCGGATTTGTTCATAGAG
>NW_027330675.1:0-608 GCF_022965805.1 Primulina eburnea
TGTTTAATTAGTCTCAACTATGTTTGAGATAATTCAATTTAGTCCCATGGTTTATTTGATAAACACCCATATTAATACCTGCTTGGGAGGTGAAGCGGTGGGATTACTTTGGAATAAAAAATTGCTGGCATGCAACTTTTTCCGTTTGCTTTTTGCAACACCCAGACATGAAAATTAACTCATTCTCCTCCCTCCTCCCAAGCTAGATGGCCGAAACTAGCATCCAAAATTATCTCCAATTTTTCTTCCTTTTTTTTGTCTTCAATTGTTAGAGAAAACCACCACACTTCTCTTTGAAAAATCCTCATGTTTTCTAGTGCACAATATGAGGGGCTCTTCCTAGTTAGTGGTGGGCCTAATTTGAAGGAAAGGAAGTGAAAGCGGTAGATCCTTCTCCATTCAAGAGCTTAAGGTTTTTAAATTCTTAGTTGGAGCCATACATCAACCTCAAGAGGGTTGATATGTATACTTTCTTACAACCCTATGAATGTCATTTGTGTTTTTTATGTATTTGTTGCACAATGTATTGGGTGGCCGAAATTTGAGATAAAAATTTTTGATTTTAAACTTCCGTTGCGCTTCCGTGATCACGATACCGGTCTCGCTTT
>NW_027330676.1:0-1465 GCF_022965805.1 Primulina eburnea
CAAACATTGCGGATTTGTTCTTTAAAGAAGTCGTTTGGTTGCATGGCATGCCTAGGACTATTGATTCTGTTCGCGATATTAAATTCTTGAGTTACTTTTGGAAGACTTTATGGGCTAAACTTGGCACAAAATTGTTGTTTTCTACTACTTGTCATCCTCGAACGGATGGACAAACTGAAGTTGTCAATAGAACTTTGGGAACACTTTTGCGTGCTATTCTTAAAAAGAACTTGGATTGACATTTCTATGTACTTTATTTTGGGGTTGCCTAGGACTAAGAAGGGGAGGGATTCTATTTTTGTTGTTGTGGATAGATTCTCTAAGATAGCACATTTTATAGCTTGTCATAAAACCGATGATGCTTCAAACATTGCGGATTTGTTCTTTAAAGAAGTCGTTTGGTTGCATGGCATGCCTAGGACTATTGATTCTGTTCGCGATGTTAAATTCTGAGTACTTTTGGAAGACTTATGGGCTAAACTTGGCACAAAATGTTGTTTTCTACTACTTGTCATCCTCAAATGGATGGGACAAACTGAAGTTGTCAATAGAACTTGGGAACACTTTTGCGTGCTATTCTTAAAAAGAACTTGGATGACATTTCTATGGACATTATTTTGGGGTTTGCCTAGTACTAAGAAGGGGAGGGATTCTATTTTGTTGTTGTGGATAGATTCTCTAAGATGGCACATTTTATAGCTTGTCATAAAACCGATGATGCTTCAAATATTGCGGATTTGTTCTTTAGAGAAGTCGTTAGGTTGCATGGCATGCCTAGGACTATTGTTTCTGGTCGCGATGTTAAATTCTTGAGTTACTTTTGGAAGACTTTATGGGCTAAACTTGGCACAAAATTGTTGTTTTCTACTACTTGTCATCCTCAAACGGATGGACAAACTGAAGTTGTCAATAGAACTTTGGGAACACTTTTGCGTGCTATTCTTAAAAAGAACTTGGATTGACATTTCTATAGGACTTTATTTTGGGGTTGTCTAGTACTAAGAAGGGGAGTGATTATATTTTTGTTGTTGTGAATAGATTCTCTAAGATGGCACATTTTATAGCTTGTCATAAAACCGATGATGCTTCAAAAATTGCGGATTTGTTCTTTAGAGAAGTCGTTAGGTTGCATGGCATGCCTAGGACTATTGTTTCTGGTCGCGATGTTAAATTCTTGAGTTACTTTTGGAAGACTTTATGGGCTAAACTTGGCACAAAATTGTTGTTTTCTACTACTTGTCATCCTCAAGCGGATGGACAAACTGAAGTTGTCAATAGAACTTTGGGAACACTTTTGCGTGCTATTCTTAAAAAGAACTTGGATTGACAATTCTATGGACTTTATTTTGGGGTTGCCTAGTACTAAGAAGGGGAGGGATCCATGCAAACTAACGGACTTCTCTAAAGAACAAATCCGCACTGTTTGAAGCATCACCGGTTTTATGACAAGCTATAAAATGTGCCA
>NW_027330677.1:0-82662 GCF_022965805.1 Primulina eburnea
TTTGGGAACACTTGTGCGTGCTATTCTTAAAAGAATTGGATTAACATTTATGCACTTTATTTTGGGGTTGCCTAGGACTAAAAGGTGAGGGATTCTATTTTGGATACTTTATGGGCTAAACTTTGCTCAATATTGTTGTAATCTACTACTTGTCATCCTCAAACGGATGGACAAACTGAAGTTGTAAATAGAACTTTGGGAACACTTGAGCGTGCTATTCTTAAAAGAACTTGGATTAACATTTCTATGCACTTTATTTTGGGGTTGCCTAGGACTAAGAAGGGGAGGGATTCTATTTTTGGATTACTTTATGGGCTAAACTTTGCTCAATATTGTTGTAATCTACTACTTGTCATCCTCAAACGGATGGAGAAAACTGAAGTTGTCAAGTAGAACTTATATGGCCCTAACCTTTGCTCAATTTGTTGTAATCTACTACTTGTCATTCTCAAACGGATGGACAACTGAAGTTGTAAATAGAACTTTGGGAACACTTTTGCGTACTATTCTTAAAAGAACTTGGATTGACATTTCTATGCACTTTAATTTTGGGGTTGACTAGGACTGAGAAGGGTAGGGATTCATATTTTTGGATTACTATTATGGGCTAAACTTTGCTCAATATTGTTGTAATCTACTACTTGTCATCATCAAACAGATGGACAAACTGAAGTTGTCAATAGAACTTTGGGAACACTTTGCGTGCTATTCTTAAAAGAAGGGGAGGGATTCTATTTTGGATTACTTTATGGGCTAAACTTTGCTCAATATTGTTGTAATCTACTACATGTCATCCTCAAACGGATGGACAAATTGAAGTTGTAAATAGACCGTTGGGAACACTTTTGCGTGCTATTCTTAAAGGAACTTGGACTGACATTTCTATGACTTTATTTTGGGGTTGCCTAGGACTAAGAAGGTGAGGGATTCTATTTTGGATTACTTTGGGCTAAACTTGCTCAATATTGTTGTAATCTACTACTTGTCATCCTCAAACGGATGGACAAACTGAAGTTGTAAATAGAACTTTGGGAACACTTTTGCGTGCTATTCTTAAAAAGAACTTGGATTGACATTTCTATGGACTTTATTTTGGGGTTGCCTAGGACTAAGAAGGGGAGAGATTCTATTTTTGGATTACTTTATGGGCTAAACTTTGCTCAATATTGTTGTAATCTACTACTTGTCATCCTCAAACGGATGGACAAACTGAAGTTGTCAATAGAACTCATATGGGCTAAACTTTGCTCAATATTGTTGTAATCTACTACTTGTCATCCCCAAACGGATGGACAAACTGAAGTTGTAAATAGAACTTTGGGAACACTTGTGCGTGCTATTCTTAAAAAGAACTTGGATTGACATTTCTATGCACTTTATTTTGGGGTTGCCTAGGACTAAGAAGGGGAGGGATTCTATTTTTGGATTACTTTATGGCCTAACTTTGCTCCATATTGTTGTAATCTACTACTTGTCATCCCCAAACGGATGGACAAACAGAAGTTGTCAATAGAACTTTGGGAACACTTTTGCGTGCTATTCTTAAAAAGAACTTGGATTGACATTTCTATGGACTTTATTTTGGGGTTGCCTAGGACTAAGAAGGGGAGGGATTCTATTTTTGGATTACTTTATGGGCTAAACTTTGCACAATAAAGTTGTAATCTACTACTTGTCATCCTCAAACGGATGGACAAACTGAAGTTGTAAATAGAACTTTGGGAACACTTTTGCGTGCTATTCTTAAAAATAACTTGGATTGACATTTCTATGGACTTTATTCTTGGGTTGCCTAGGACTAAGAAGGGAGGGATTCTATTTTGGATTACTTTATGGGCTAAACTTTGCTCAATATTGTTGTAATCTACTATTTGTCATCCTCAAACGGATGGACAAACTGAAGTTGTCAATAGAACTTATATGGGCTAAACTTTGCTCAATATTGTTGTAATCTACTACTTGTCATCCCCAAACGGATGGACAAACTGAAGTTGTAAATAGAACTTTGGGAACACTTTTGCGTGCTATTCTTAAAAGAACTTGGACTGACATTTCTGTGGACTTTATTTTGGGGTTGCCTAGGACTAAGAAGGTGAGGGATTCTATTTTTGGATTACTTTATGGGCTAAACTTTGCTCAATATTGTTGTAATCTACTACTTGTCATCCTCAAACGGATGGACAAACTGAAGTTGTAAATAGAACTTTGGGAACACTTTTGCGTGCTATTCTTAAAAAGAACTTGGATTGACATTTCTATGCACTTTATTTTGGGGTTGCTTAGGACTGAGAAGGTGAGGGATTCTATTTTTGGATTACTTTATGGGCTAAACTTTGCACAATAAAGTTGTAATCTACTACTTGTCATCCTCAAACGGATGGACAAACTGAAGTTGTAAATAGAACTTTGGGAACACTTTTGCGTGCTATTCTTAAAAATAACTTGGATTGACATTTCTATGGACTTTATTCTTGGGTTGCCTAGGACTAAGAAGGGGAGGGATTCTATTTTTGGATTACTTTATGGGCTAAACTTTGCTCAATATTGTTGTAATCTACTATTTGTCATCCTCAAACGGATGGACAAACTGAAGTTGTCAATAGAACTTATATGGGCTAAACTTTGCTCAATATTGTTGTAATCTACTACTTGTCATCCCCAAACGGATGGACAAACTGAAGTTGTAAATAGAACTTTGGGAACACTTTTGCGTGCTATTCTTAAAAGAACTTGGACTGACATTTCTGTGGACTTTATTTTGGGGTTGCCTAGGACTAAGAAGGTGAGGGATTCTATTTTTGGATTACTTTATGGGCTAAACTTTGCTCAATATTGTTGTAATCTACTACTTGTCATCCTCAAACGGATGGACAAACTGAAGTTGTAAATAGAACTTTGGGAACACTTTTGCGTGCTATTCTTAAAAAGAACTTGGATTGACATTTCTATGCACTTTATTTTGGGGTTGCTTAGGACTGAGAAGGTGAGGGATTCTATTTTTGGATTACTTTATGGGCTAAACTTTGCTCAATATTGTTGTAATCTACTACTTGTCATCCTCAAACGGATGGACAAACTGAAGTTGTAAATAGAACTTTGAGAACACTTTTGCGTGCTATTCTTAAAAAGAACTTGGATTGACATTTCTATGGACTTTATTCTGTAGTTGCCTAGGACTAAGAAGGGGAGGGATTCTATTTTTGGATTACTTTATGGTCTAAACTTTGCTCAATATTGTTGTAATCTACTATTTGTCATCCTCAAACGGATGGACAAACTGAAGTTGTCAATAGAACTCATATAGGCTAAACTTTGCTCAATATTGTTGTAATCTAATACTTGTCATCCCCAAACGGATGGACAAACTGAAGTTGTAAATAGAACTTTGGGAACTCTTGTGCGTGCAATTCTTAAAAAGAACTTGGATTGACATTTCTATGCACTTTATTTTGGGGTTGCCTAGGACTAAGAAGGGGAGGGATTCTATTTTTGGATTACTTTATGGCCTAACTTTGCTCCATATTGTTGTAATCTACTACTTGTCATCCTCAAACGGATGGACAAACTGAAGTTGTCAATAGAACTTCGGGAACACTTTTGCGTGCTATTCTTAAAAAGAACTTGGATTTTCATTTCTATGGACTTTATTTTGGGGTTGCCTAGGACTAAGAAGTGGAGGGATTCTATTTTTGGATTACTTTATGGGCTAAACTTTGCACAATAAAGTTGTAATCTACTACTTGTCATCCTCAAACGGATGGACAAACTGAAGTTGTAAATAGAACTTTGGGAACACTTTTGCGTGCTATTCTTAAAAAGAACTTGGATTTACATTTCTATGGACTTTATTTTGGGGTTGCCTAGGACTAAGAAGGAGAGGGATTCTATTTTTGGATTACTTTATGGGCTAAACTTTGCTCAATATTGTTGTAATCTACTATTTGTCATCCTCAAACGGATGGACAAACTGAAGTTGTCAATAGAACTTATATGGGCTAAACTTTGCTCAATATTGTTGTAATCTACTACTTGTCATCCCCAAACGGATGGACAAACTGAAGTTGTAAATAGAACTTTGGGAACACTTGTGCGTGCTATTCTTAAAAGAACTTGGATTGACATTTCTATGGACTTTATTTTGGGGTTGCCTAGGACTAAGAAGGGGAGGGATTCTATTTTTGCATTACTTTATGGGCTAAACTTTGCTCCATATTGTTGTAATCTACTACTTGTCATCCTCAAACGGATGGACAAACTGAAGTTGTAAATAGAACTTTGGGAACACTTTTGCGTGCTATTCTTAAAAGAACTTGGACTGACATTTCTGTGGACTTTATTTTGGGGTTGCCTAGGACTAAGATGGTGAGGGATTCTATTTTTGGATTACTTTATGGGCTAAACTTTGCTCAATATTGTTGTAATCTACTACTTGTCATCCTCAAACGGATGGACAAACTGAAGTTGTAAATAGAACTTTGGGAACACTTGTGCGTGCTATTCTTAAAAGAACTTGGATTAACATTTCTATGCACTTTATTTTGGGGTTGCCTAGGACTAAGAAGGTGAGGGATTCTATTTTTGGATTACTTTATGGGCTAAACTTTGCTCAATATTGTTGTAATCTACTACTTGTCATCCTCAAACGGATGGACAAACTGAAGTTGTAAATAGAACTTTGGGAACACTTGTGCGTGCTATTCTTAAAAGAACTTGGATTAACATTTCTATGCACTTTATTTTGGGGTTGCCTAGGACTAAGAAGGGGAGGGATTCTATTTTTGGATTACTTTATGGGCTAAACTTTGCTCAATATTGTTGTAATCTACTACTTGTCATCCTCAAACGGATGGAAAAACTGAAGTTGTCAATAGAACTTATATGGCCTAACCTTTGCTCAATATTGTTGTAATCTACTACTTGTCATTCTCAAACGGATGGACAAACTGAAGTTGTAAATAGAACTTTGGGAACACTTTTGCGTACTATTCTTAAAAAGAACTTGGATTGACATTTCTATGCACTTTATTTTGGGGTTGCCTAGGACTGAGAAGGGTAGGGATTCTATTTTTGGATTACTTTATGGGCTAAACTTTGCTCAATATTGTTGTAATCTACTACTTGTCATCATCAAACATATGGACAAACTGAAGTTGTCAATAGAACTTTGGGAACACTTTTGCGTGCTATTCTTAAAAGAAGGGGAGGGATTCTATTTTTGGATTACTTTATGGGCTAAACTTTGCTCAATATTGTTGTAATCTACTACATGTCATCCTCAAACGGATGGACAAATTGAAGTTGTAAATAGACCTTTGGGAACACTTTTGCGTGCTATTCTTAAAGGAACTTGGACTGACATTTCTATGGACTTTATTTTGGGGTTGCCTAGGACTAAGAAGGTGAGGGATTCTATTTTTGGATTACTTTGGGCTAAACTTTGCTCAATATTGTTGTAATCTACTACTTGTCATCCTCAAACGGATGGACAAACTGAAGTTGTAAATAGAACTTTGGGAACACTTTTGCGTGCTATTCTTAAAAAGAACTTGGATTGACATTTCTATGGACTTTATTTTGGGGTTGCCTAGGACTAAGAAGGGGAGAGATTCTATTTTTGGATTACTTTATGGGCTAAACTTTGCTCAATATTGTTGTAATCTACTACTTGTCATCCTCAAACGGATGGACAAACTGAAGTTGTCAATAGAACTCATATGGGCTAAACTTTGCTCAATATTGTTGTAATCTACTACTTGTCATCCCCAAACGGATGGACAAACTGAAGTTGTAAATAGAACTTTGGGAACACTTGTGCGTGCTATTCTTAAAAAGAACTTGGATTGACATTTCTATGCACTTTATTTTGGGGTTGCTTAGGACTAAGAAGGGGAGGGATTCTATTTTTGGATTACTTTATGGCCTAACTTTGCTCCATATTGTTGTAATCTACTACTTGTCATCCCCAAACGGATAGACAAACTGAAGTTGTCAATAGAACTTTGGGAACACTTTTGCGTGCTATTCTTAAAAAGAACTTGGATTGACATTTCTATGGACTTTATTTTGGGGTTGCCTAGGACTAAGAAGGGGAGGGATTCTATTTTGGATTACTTTATGGGCTAAACTTTGCACAATAAAGTTGTAATCTACTACTTGTCATCCTCAAACGGATGGACAAACTGAAGTTGTAAATAGAACTTTGGGAACACTTTTGCGTGCTATTCTTAAAAATAACTTGGATTGACATTTCTATGGACTTTATTCTTGGGTTGCCTAGGACTAAGAAGGGGAGGGATTCTATTTTTGGATTACTTTATGGGCTAAACTTTGCTCAATATTGTTGTAATCTACTATTTGTCATCCTCAAACGGATGGACAAACTGAAGTTGTCAATAGAACTTATATGGGCTAAACTTTGCTCAATATTGTTGTAATCTACTACTTGTCATCCCCAAACGGATGGACAAACTGAAGTTGTAAATAGAACTTTGGGAACACTTTTGCGTGCTATTCTTAAAAAAACTTGGACTGACATTTCTGTGGACTTTATTTTGGGGTTGCCTAGGACTAAGAAGGTGAGGGATTCTATTTTTGGATTACTTTATGGGCTAAACTTTGCTCAATATTGTTGTAATCTACTATTTGTCATTTTCAAACGGATGGACAAACTGAAGTTGTCAATAGAACTTATATGGGCTAAACTTTGCTCAATATTGTTGTAATCTACTACTTGTCATCCCCAAACGGATGGACAAACTGAAGTTGTAAATAGAACTTTGGGAACACTTGTGCGTGCTATTCTTAAAAGAACTTGGATTGACATTTCTATGGACTTTATTTTGGGGTTGCCTAGGACTAAGAAGGGGAGGGATTCTATTTTTGCATTACTTTATGGGCTAAACTTTGCTCCATATTGTTGTAATCTACTACTTGTCATCCCCAAACGGATGGACAAACTGAAGTTGTAAATAGAACTTTGGGAACACTTTTGCGTGCTATTCTTAAAAGAACTTGGACTGACATTTCTATGCACTTTATTTTGGGGTTGCCTAGGACTAAGAAGGTGAGGGATTCTATTTTTGGATTACTTTATAGGCTAAACTTTGCTCAATATTGTTGTAATCTACTACTTGTCATCCTCAAACGGATGGACAAACTGAAGTTGTAAATAGAACTTTGGGAACACTTGTGCGTGCTATTCTTAAAAAGAACTTGGATTGACATTTCTATGCACTTTATTTTGGGGTTGCTTAGGACTGAGAAGGTGAGGGATTCTATTTTTGGATTACTTTATGGGCTAAACTTTGCACAATATTGTTGTAATCTACTACTTGTCATCATCAAACAGATGGACAAACTGAAGTTGTCAATAGAACTTTGGGAACACTTTTGCGTGCTATTCTTAAAAGAAGGGGAGGGATTCTATTTTTGGATTACTTTATGGGCTAAACTTTGCTCAATATTGTTGTAATCTACTACATGTCATCCTCAAACGGATGGACAAATTGAAGTTGTAAATAGACCTTTGGGAACACTTTTGCGTGCTATTCTTAAAGGAACTTGGACTGACATTTCTATGGACTTTATTTTGGGGTTGCCTAGGACTAAGAAGGTGAGGGATTCTATTTTTGGATTACTTTGGGCTAAACTTTGCTCAATATTGTTGTAATCTACTACTTGTCATCCTCAAACGGATGGACAAACTGAAGTTGTAAATAGAACTTTGGGAACACTTTTGCGTGCTATTCTTAAAAAGAACTTGGATTGACATTTCTATGGACTTTATTTTGGGGTTGCCTAGGACTAAGAAGGGGAGAGATTCTATTTTTGGATTACTTTATGGGCTAAACTTTGCTCAATATTGTTGTAATCTACTACTTGTCATCCTCAAACGGATGGACAAACTGAAGTTGTCAATAGAACTCATATGGGCTAAACTTTGCTCAATATTGTTGTAATCTACTACTTGTCATCCCCAAACGGATGGACAAACTGAAGTTGTAAATAGAACTTTGGGAACACTTGTGCGTGCTATTCTTAAAAAGAACTTGGATTGACATTTCTATGCACTTTATTTTGGGGTTGCCTAGGACTAAGAAGGGGAGGGATTCTATATTTGGATTACTTTATGGCCTAACTTTGCTCCATATTGTTGTAATCTACTACTTGTCATCCCCAAACGGATGGACAAACTGAAGTTGTCAATAGAACTTTGGGAACACTTTTGCGTGCTATTCTTAAAAAGAACTTGGATTGACATTTCTATGGACTTTATTTTGGGGTTGCCTAGGACTAAGAAGGGGAGGGATTCTATTTTTGGATTACTTTATGGGCTAAACTTTGCACAATAAAGTTGTAATCTACTACTTGTCATCCTCAAACGGATGGACAAACTGAAGTTGTAAATAGAACTTTGGGAACACTTTTGCGTGCTATTCTTAAAAATAACTTGGATTGACATTTCTATGGACTTTATTCTTGGGTTGCCTAGGACTAAGAAGGGGAGGGATTCTATTTTTGGATTACTTTATGGGCTAAACTTTGCTCAATATTGTTGTAATCTACTATTTGTCATCCTCAAACGGATGGACAAACTGAAGTTGTCAATAGAACTTATATGGGCTAAACTTTGCTCAATATTGTTGTAATCTACTACTTGTCATCCCCAAACGGATGGACAAACTGAAGTTGTAAATAGAACTTTGGGAACACTTTTGCGTGCTATTCTTAAAAGAACTTGGACTGACATTTCTGTGGACTTTATTTTGGGGTTGCCTAGGACTAAGAAGGTGAGGGATTCTATTTTTGGATTACTTTATGGGCTAAACTTTGCTCAATATTGTTGTAATCTACTACTTGTCATCCTCAAACGGATGGACAAACTGAAGTTGTAAATAGAACTTTGGGAACACTTTTGCGTGCTATTCTTAAAAAGAACTTGGATTGACATTTCTATGCACTTTATTTTGGGGTTGCTTAGGACTGAGAAGGTGAGGGATTCTATTTTTGGATTACTTTATGGGCTAAACTTTGCACAATAAAGTTGTAATCTACTACTTGTCATCCTCAAACGGATGGACAAACTGAAGTTGTAAATAGAACTTTGGGAACACTTTTGCGTGCTATTCTTAAAAATAACTTGGATTGACATTTCTATGGACTTTATTCTTGGGTTGCCTAGGACTAAGAAGGGGAGGGATTCTATTTTTGGATTACTTTATGGGCTAAACTTTGCTCAATATTGTTGTAATCTACTATTTGTCATCCTCAAACGGATGGACAAACTGAAGTTGTCAATAGAACTTATATGGGCTAAACTTTGCTCAATATTGTTGTAATCTACTACTTGTCATCCCCAAACGGATGGACAAACTGAAGTTGTAAATAGAACTTTGGGAACACTTTTGCGTGCTATTCTTAAAAGAACTTGGACTGACATTTCTGTGGACTTTATTTTGGGGTTGCCTAGGACTAAGAAGGTGAGGGATTCTATTTTTGGATTACTTTATGGGCTAAACTTTGCTCAATATTGTTGTAATCTACTACTTGTCATCCTCAAACGGATGGACAAACTGAAGTTGTAAATAGAACTTTGGGAACACTTTTGCGTGCTATTCTTAAAAAGAACTTGGATTGACATTTCTATGCACTTTATTTTGGGGTTGCTTAGGACTGAGAAGGTGAGGGATTCTATTTTTGGATTACTTTATGGGCTAAACTTTGCTCAATATTGTTGTAATCTACTACTTGTCATCCTCAAACGGATGGACAAACTGAAGTTGTAAATAGAACTTTGAGAACACTTTTGCGTGCTATTCTTAAAAAGAACTTGGATTGACATTTCTATGGACTTTATTCTGTAGTTGCCTAGGACTAAGAAGGGGAGGGATTCTATTTTTGGATTACTTTATGGTCTAAACTTTGCTCAATATTGTTGTAATCTACTATTTGTCATCCTCAAACGGATGGACAAACTGAAGTTGTCAATAGAACTTATATGGGCTAAACTTTGCTCAATATTGTTGTAATCTACTACTTGTCATCCCCAAACGGATGGACAAACTGAAGTTGTAAATAGAACTTTGGGAACACTTTTGCGTGCTATTCTTAAAAGAACTTGGACTGACATTTCTGTGGACTTTATTTTGGGGTTGCCTAGGACTAAGAAGGTGAGGGATTCTATTTTTGGATTACTTTATGGGCTAAACTTTGCTCAATATTGTTGTAATCTACTACTTGTCATCCTCAAACGGATGGACAAACTGAAGTTGTAAATAGAACTTTGGGAACACTTTTGCGTGCTATTCTTAAAAAGAACTTGGATTGACATTTCTATGCACTTTATTTTGGGGTTGCCTAGGACTGAGAAGGTGAGGGATTCTATTTTTGGATTACTTTATGGGCTAAACTTTGCTCAATATTATTGTAATCTACTACTTGTCATCCTCAAACGGATGGACAAACTGAAGTTGTAAATAGAACTTTGAGAACACTTTTGCGTGCTATTCTTAAAAAGAATTTGGATTGACATTTCTATGGACTTTATTCTGGGGTTGCCTAGGACTAAGAAGGGGAGGGATTCTATTTTTGGATTACTTTATGGTCTAAACTTTGCTCAATATTGTTGTAATCTACTACTTGTCATCCTCAAACGGATGGACAAACTGAAGTTGTAAATAGAACTTTGGGAACACTTGTGCGTGCTATTCTTAAAAGAACTTGGATTGACATTTCTATGGACTTTATTTTGGGGTTGCCTAGGACTAAGAAGGGGAGGGATTCTATTTTTGGATTACTTTATGGGCTAAACTTTGCTCAATATTGTTGTAATCTACTACTTGTCATCCTCAAACGGATGGACAAACTGAAGTTGTAAATAGAACTTTGGGAACACTTGTGCGTGCTATTCTTAAAAGAACTTGGATTACCATTTCTATGCACTTTATTTTGGGGTTGCCTAGGACTAAGAAGGGGAGGGATTCTATTTTTGGATTACTTTATGGGCTAAACTTTGCTCAATATTGTTGTAATCTACTACTTGTCATCCTCAAACCGATGGACAAACTGAAGTTGTCAATAGAACTTTAGGAACACTTTTGCGTGCTATTCTTAAAAAGAACTTGGATTGACATTTCTATGGACTTTATTTTGGGGTTGCCAAGGACTAAGAAGGGGAGGGATTCTATTTTTGGATTACTTTATGGCTAAACTTTGCTCAATATTGTTGTAATCTACTACTTGTCATCCTCAAACAGATGGACAAACTGAAGTTGTAAATAGAACTTTGGGAACACTTTTGCGTGCTATTCTTAAAAAGAACTTGGATTGACATTTCTATGGACTTTATTTTGGGGTTGCCTAGGACTAAGAAGGGGAGGGATTCTATTTTTGGATTACTTAATGGGCTAAACTTTGCACAATAAAGTTGTAATCTACAACTTGTCATCCTCAAACGGATGGACAAACTGAAGTTGTAAATAGAACTTTGGGAACACTTTTGCGTGCTATTCTTAAAAAGAACTTGGATTGACATTTCTATGCACTTTATTTTGGGGTTGCCTAGGACTAAGAAGGGGAGGGATTCTATTTTTGTATTACTTTATGGCTAAATTTTGCTCAATATTGTTGTAATCTACTACTTGTCATCCTCAAACGGATGGACAAACTGAAGTTGTAAATAGAACTTTGAGAACACTTTTGCGTGCTATTCTTAAAAAGAACTTGGATTGACATTTCTATGGACTTTATTCTTGGGTTGCCTAGGACTAAGAAGGGGAGGGATTCTATTTTTGGATTACTTTATGGGCTAAACTTTGCTCAATATTGTTGTAATCTACTATTTGTCATCCTCAAACGGATGGACAAACTGAAGTTGTCAATAGAACTTATATGGGCTAAACTTTGCTCAATATTGTTGTAATCTACTACTTGTCATCCCCAAACGGATGGACAAACTGAAGTTGTAAATAGAACTTTGGGAACACTTTTGCGTGCTATTCTTAAAAGAACTTGGACTGACATTTCTGTGGACTTTATTTTGGGGTTGCCTAGGACTAAGAAGGTGAGTGATTCTATTTTTGGATTACTTTATGGGCTAAACTTTGCTCAATATTGTTGTAATCTACTACTTGTCATCCTCAAACGGATGGACAAACTGAAGTTGTAAATAGAACTTTGGGAACACTTTTGCGTGCTATTCTTAAAAAGAACTTGGATTGACATTTCTATGCACTTTATTTTGGGGTTGCCTAGGACTAAGAAGGGGAGGGATTCTATTTTTGGATTACTTTATGGTCTAAACTTTGCTCAATATTGTTGTAATCTACTATTTGTCATCCTCAAACGGATGGACAAACTGAAGTTGTCAATAGAACTTATATGGGCTAAACTTTGCTCAATATTGTTGCAATCTACTACTTGTCATCCCCAAACGGATGGACAAACTGAAGTTGTAAATAGAACTTTGGGAACACTTTTGCGTGCTATTCTTAAAAGAACTTGGATTGACATTTCTATGCACTTTATTTTGGGGTTGCCTAGGACTAAGAAGGTGAGGGATTCTATTTTTGGATTACTTTATGGGCTAAACTTTGCTCAATATTGTTGTAATCTACTACTTGTCATCCTCAAACGGATGGACAAACTGAAGTTGTAAATAGAACTTTGGGAACACTTGTGCGTGCTATTCTTAAAAAGAACTTGGATTGACATTTCTATGCACTTTATTTTGGGGTTGCCTAGGACTAAGAAGGGGAGGGATTCTATTTTTGGATTACTTTATGGGCTAAACATTGCTCAATATTGTTGTAATCTACTACTTGTCATCCTCAAACGGATGGACAAACTGAAGTTGTCAATAGAACTTATATGGGCTAAACTTTGCTCAATATTGTTGTAATCTACTACTTGTCATTCTCAAACAGATGGACAAACTGAAGTTGTAAATAGAACTTTGGGAACACTTTTGCGTACTATTCTTAAAAAGAACTTGGATTGACATTTCTATGCACTTTATTTTGGGGTTGCCTAGGACTGAGAAGGTGAGGGATTCTATTTTTGGATTACTTTATGGGCTAAACTTTGCTCAATATTGTTGTAATCTACTACTTGTCATCCTCAAACGGATGGACAAACTGAAGTTGTAAATAGAACTTTGGGAACACTTGTGCGTGCTATTCTTAAAAGAACTTGGATTAACATTTCTATGCACTTTATTTTGGGGTTGCCTAGGACTAAGAAGGGGAGGGATTCTATTTTTGGATTACTTTATGGGCTAAACTTTGCTCAATATTGTTGTAATCTACTACTTGTCATCCTCAAACGGATGGAAAAACTGAAGTTGTCAAAGAACTTATATGGCCTAACCTTTGCTCAATATTGTTGTAATCCACTACTTGTCATTCTCAAACGGATGGACAAACTGAAGTTGTAAATAGAACTTTGGGAACACTTTTGCGTGCTATTCTTAAAAAGAACTTGGATTGACATTTCTATGCACTTTATTTTGGGGTTGCCTAGGACTGAGAAGGTGAGGGATTCTATTTTTGGATTACTTTATGGGCTAAACTTTGCTCAATATTGTTGTAATCTACTACTTGTCATC
The DNA here is from genome assembly GCF_022965805.1 of Primulina eburnea. NCBI lineage: Eukaryota > Viridiplantae > Streptophyta > Magnoliopsida > Lamiales > Gesneriaceae > Primulina > Primulina eburnea. The sequence continues at coordinate 13,604 of NW_027330677.1, forward strand.
CTCAAACGGATGGACAAACTGAAGTTGTAAATAGAACTTTGAGAACACTTTTGCGTGATATTCTTAAAAAGAACTTGGATTGACATTTCTATGGACTTTATTCTGGGGTTGCCTAGGACTAAGAAGGGGAGGGATTCTATTTTTGGATTACTTTATGGGCTAAACTTTGCTCAATATTGTTGTAATCTACTATTTGCCATCCTCAAACGGATGGACAAACTGAAGTTGTCAATAGAACTTTGGGAACACTTGTGCGTGCTATTCTTAAAAGAACTTGGATTGACATTTCTATGGACTTTATTTTGGGGTTGCCTAGGACTAAGAAGGGGAGGGATTCTATTTTTGCATTACTTTTTGGGCTAAACTTTGCTCCATATTGTTGTAATCTACTACTTGTCATCCTCAAACGGATGGACAAACTGAAGTTGTAAATAGAACTTTGGGAACACTTTTGCGTGCTATTCTTAAAAGAACTTGGACTGACATTTCTATGCACTTTATTTTGGGGTTGCCTAGGACTAAGAAGGTGAGGGATTCTATTTTTGGATTACTTTATGGGCTAAACTTTGCTCAATATTGTTGTAATCCACTACTTGTCATTCTCAAACGGATGGACAAACTGAAGTTGTAAATAGAACTTTGGGAACACTTTTGCGTGCTATTCTTAAAAAGAACTTGGATTGACATTTCTATGCACTTTATTTTGGGATTGCCTAGGACTGAGAAGGTGAATGATTCTATTTTTGGATTACTTTATGGGCTAAACTTTGCTCAATATTGTTGTAATCTACTACTTGTCATCCTCAAACGGATGGACAAACTGAAGTTGTAAATAGAACTTTGAGAACACTTTTGCGTGATATTCTTAAAAAGAACTTGGATTGACATTTCTATGGACTTTATTCTGGGGTTGCCTATGTAATAGCCGAGCCCGGTGTACGGTACGGTTTAAGCTTTATTGTGTTAATTGGGTTATGTGATTAGATGATTATAGTTGTGTTTTGGGCTATAGTATTATTGGTTATTATTTATTTGAGGTGTTAGTTGGTGTTGATTGTTCGTTTCAGCGTTTCGAATCGATTTTAGTTGTTTTGTTACTGTTCATTGCCGTGAGTAGAGTGCACCCGCGCTCTTAGATGAGTGCCCCCGCGGTGTACTATTCATCATTTTGGATTTGGAAGGCCGTGTGGACACCGCACCCGCGGCAGTGCAAGGACCGCACCCGCGGTGAGACCGCACCCGCGGTATTTGTAGCACCGCACCCGCGGTGATTGTGCATGGGATTTATTTTGGAATGCCGTGAGCATGGCGCACCCGCGGTGCTTGTGTGACCGCACCCGCGGTGTAAGTATGGGCGAGTTATTTAGTACCTTTTTGATTGAGTTGACTTCATACCTACCTTATCCTATCTTCCATTTTCGATTTTTCTCTCCTTTTGGCAAGGGTTTTCTCCATTTCTTTAGCTTCCTACCTTTGATTCTTGGAGTTATTTGGATTTCCGACTTGAGATCATCGTTCTCCGTGGTATAAGGAAGCTTAGGTAAGTTTTTGGTGCGATTCTAATGAGGTTTCGAGTTAAGGGTTATTTTGGATTTGATGTTTTGATGGTTCTATGGATTATTTAGCATGGACTCTTGGATTTAGTCTTGATATTGGTGTTATTTATGGATTATTGTTGTAGGTGGTGTACCAAGAGTATAGTTGGAGGTGTTCTATTGGTTTGTAAGTGGAATTTCATCCCTTGTGCTCACATGATATTATATGTATTGTGTTTTAAAGGTTTCAAAGTGTTATTCCCTTCCATTGATCCATTGTTATGTATTGATTTCATTGATTATCTATTGGAGGCATTGATGTCTCACTATTGTTAAAAAGGGAATACAAGAGATATTATGAGATTGCGAAACGACGGCTTTAAATGTTATTGAGAATTCAAATGTTTTATTGGATTGATTAATCATAGCCATAGCATTGCATGCAATTAGATGATCATCGACCATAGGCTTTTATCCCCTCACAGTTATCGATTTATATCGATGGGATATTGGCAACCACAGTCACAGATACTATTGATATCAATCCAACCATAGAAAAGAGAAATACCATCGTATTGCTATCTATTGCTATTGCTATTGCTACAGTTATTGCTACGTTATTCATGTTTCAGAGTCGATGGTATTTATGATTTAAAAGCCATGTTTTACAGAGTATACTATGTATCATTGCTATGTAAGAGTTCCACTTGCTGAGATTTATTCTCATTTCAGTTATTTTCATGTGATGCAGATAAGAGCGACGGACCGGGACGTTGACTGTGGATGGGGGTCATATGCATACGAAGATTGGAAGGATGATTATTTTGTACCATTTTGTAACATGATCACACTAATGATATTTTGTATTTTGTTATGTCATTGGAATGATCATGTTGTTATTTTGTAAACACTTTTATAAAATGCATTTTGAAACTCCTTCCGTTTGAAAGAAAATTTTAAATTCCGCTGTATTTTAAATGTAACGGGTCAGGGTGTCACAGCCTAGGACTAAGAAGGTGAGGGATTCTATTTTTGGATTACTTTATGGGCTAAACTTTGCTCAATATTGTTGTAATCTACTATTTGTCATCCTCAAACGGATGGACAAACTGAAGTTGTCAATAGAACTTATATGGGCTAAACTTTGCTCAATATTGTTGTAATCTACTACTTGTCATCCCCAAACGGATGGACAAACTGAAGTTGTAAATAGACCTTTGGGAACACTTTTGCGTGCTATTCTTAAAGTAACTTGGATTGACATTTCTATGCACTTTATTTTGGGGTTGCCTAGGACTGAGAAGGGGATGGATTCTATTTTTGGATTACTTTATGGGCTAAACTTTGCTCAATATTGTTGTAATCTACTACTTGTCATCCTCAAACAGATGGACAAACTGAAGTTGTCAATAGAACTTTGGGAACACTTTTGCGTGCTATTCTTAAAAGAAGGGGAGGGTTTCTCTTTTTGGATTACTTTATGGGCTAAACTTTGCTCCATATTGTTGTAATCTACTGCTTGTCATCCTCAAACGGATGGACAAACTGAAGTTGTAAATAGACCTTTGGGAACACTTTTGCGTGCTATTCTTAAAGGAACTTGGACTGACATTTCTATGGAATTTATTTTGGGGTTGCCTAGGACTAAGAAGGTGAGGGTTTTCTATTTTTGGATTACTTTATGGGCTAAACTTTGCTCAATATTGTTGTAATCTACTACTTGTCATCCTCAAACGGATGGACAAACTGAAGTTGTAAATAGAACTTTGGGAACACTTTTGCGTGCTATTCTTAAAAAGAACTTGGATTGACATTTCTTTGGACTTTATTTTGGGGTTGCCTAGGACTAAGAAGGGGAGGGATTCTATTTTTGGATTACTTTATGGGCTAAACTTTGCTCAATATTGTTGTAATCTACTACTTGTCATCCTCAAACGGATGGAAAAACTGAAGTTGTCAAAGAAATTATATGGCCTAACCTTTGCTCAATATTGTTGTAATCCACTACTTGTCATTCTCAAACGGATGGACAAACTGAAGTTGTAAATAGAACTTTGGGAACACTTTTGCGTGCTATTCTTAAAAAGAACTTGGATTGACATTTCTATGCACTTTATTTTGGGGTTGCCTAGGACTGAGAAGGTGAGGGATTCTATTTTTGGATTACTTTATGGGCTAAACTTTGCTCAATATTGTTGTAATCTACTACTTGTCATCCTCAAACGGATGGACAAACTAAAGTTGTAAATAGAACTTTGAGAACACTTTTGCGTGCTATTCTTAAAAAGAACTTGGATTGACATTTTTATGGACTTTATTCTGGGGTTGCCTAGGACTAAGAAGGGGAGGGATTCTATTTTTGGATTACTTTATGGGCTAAACTTTGCTCAATATTGTTGTAATCTACTATTTGTCATCCTCAAACGGATGGACAAACTGAAGTTGTCAATAGAACTTATATGGGCTAAACTTTGCTCAATATTGTTGCAATCTACTACTTGTCATCCTCAAACGGATGGACAAACTGAAGTTGTAAATAGAAATTTGGGAACACTTGTGCGTGCTATTCTTAAAAGAACTTGGATTGACATTTCTATGGACTTTATTTTGGGGTTGCCTAGGACTAAGAAAGGGAGGGATTCTATTTTTGCATTACTTTATGGGCTAAACTTTGCTCCATATTGTTGTAATCTACTACTTGTCATCCTCAAACGGATGGACAAACTGAAGTTGTAAATAGAACTTTGGGAACACTTTTGCGTGTTATTCTTAAAAGAACTTGGACTGACATTTCTATGCACTTTATTTTGGGGTTGCCTAGGACTAAGAAGGTGAGGGATTCTATTTTTGGATTACTTTATGGGCTAAACTTTGCTCAATATTGTTGTAATCTACTACTTGTCATCCTCAAACGGATGGACAAACTGAAGTTGTAAATAGAACTTTGGGAACACTTGTGCGTGCTATTCTTAAAAAGAACTTGGATTGAGATTTCTATGCACTTTATTTTGGGGTTGCCTAGGACTAAGAAGGGGAGGGATTCAATTTTTGGATTACTTTATGGGCTAAACATTGCTCAATATTGTTGTAATCTACTACTTGTCATCCTCAAACGGATGGACAAACTGAAGTTGTCAATAGAACTTATATGGGCTAAACTTTGCTCCATATTGTTGTTATCTACTACTTGTCATCCTCAAACGGATGGACAAACTGAAGTTGTAAATAGAACTTTGGGAACACTTTTGCGTGCTACTCTTAAAAGAACTTGGACTGAAATTTCTGTGGACTTTATTTTGGGGTTGCCTAGGACTAAGAAGGTGAGGGATTCTATTTTTGGATTACTTTATGGGCTAAACTTTGCTCAATATTGTTGTAATCTACTACTTGTCATCCTCAAACGGATGGACAAACTGAAGTTGTAAATAGAACTTTGGGAACACTTGTGCGTGCTATTCTTAAAAGAACTTGGACTGACATTTCTATGCACTTTATTTTGGGGTTGCCTAGGACTAAGAAGGTGAGGGATTCTATTTTTGGATTACTTTATGGGCTAAACTTTGCTCAATATTGTTGTAATCTACTATTTGTCATCCTCAAACGGATGGACAAACTGAAGTTATAAATAGAACTTTGGGAACACTTGTGCGTGCTATTCTTAAAAAGAACTTGGATTGACATTTCTATGCACTTTATTTTGGGGTTGCCTAGGACTAAGAAGGGGAGGGATTCTATTTTTGGATTACTTTATGGGCTAAACTTTGCTCAATATTGTTGTAATCTACTACTTGTCATTCTCAAACAGATGGACAAACTGAAGTTGTAAATAGAACTTTGGGAACACTTTTGCGTACTATTCTTAAAAAGAACTTGGATTGACATTTCTATGCACTTTATTTTGGGGTTGCCTACGACTGAGAAGGTGAGGGATTCTATTTTTGGATTACTTTATGGGCTAAACTTTGCTCAATATTGTTGTAATCTACTACTTGTCATCCTCAAACGGATGGACAAACTGAAGTTGTAAATAGAACTTTGGGAACACTTGTGCGTGCTATTCTTAAAAGAACTTGGATTAACATTTCTATGCACTTTATTTTGTGGTTGCCTAGGACTAAGAAGGGGAGGGATTCTATTTTTGGATTACTTTATGGGCTAAACTTTGCTCAATATTGTTGTAATCTACTACTTGTCATCCTCAAACGGATGGAAAAACTGAAGTTGTCAAAGAACTTATATGGCCTAGCCTTTGCTCAATATTGATGTAATCCACTACTTGTCATTCTCAAACGGATGGACAAACTGAAGTTGTAAATAGAACTTTGGGAACACTTTTGCGTGCTATTCTTAAAAAGAACTTGGATTGACATTTCTATGCACTTTATTTTGAGGTTGCCTAGGACTGAGAAGGTGAGGGATTCTATTTTTGGATTACTTTATGGGCTAAACTTTGCTCAATATTGTTGTAATCTACTACTTGTCATCCTCAAACGGATGGACAAACTGAAGTTGTAAATAGAACTTTGAGAACACTTTTGCGTGATATTCTTAAAAAGAACTTGGATTGACATTTCTATGGACTTTATTCTGGGGTTGCCTAGGACTAAGAAGGGGAGGGATTCTATTTTTGGATTACTTTATGGGCTAAACTTTGCTCAATATTGTTGTAATCTACTATTTGTCATCCTCAAACGGATGGACAAACTGAAGTTGTCAATAGAACTTATATGGGCTAAACTTTGCTCAATATTGTTGCAATCTACTACTTGTCATCCCCAAACGGATGGACAAACTGAAGTTGTAAATAGAACTTTGGGAACACTTGTGCGTGCTATTCTTAAAAGAACTTGGATTGACATTTCTATGGACTTTATTTTGGGGTTGCCTAGGACTAAGAAGGGGAGGGATTCTATTTTTGCATTACTTTTTGGGCAAAACTTTGCTCCATATTGTTGTAATCTACTACTTGTCATCCTCAAACGGATGGACAAACTGAAGTTGTAAATAGAACTTTGGGAACACTTTTGCGTGCTATTCTTAAAAGAACTTGGACTGACATTTCTATGCACTTTATTTTGGGGTTGCCTAGGACTAAAAAGGTGAGGGATTCTATTTTTGGATTACTTTATGGGCTAAACTTTTCTCAATATTGTTGTAATCCACTACTTGTCATTCTCAAACGGATGGACAAACTGAAGTTGTAAATAGAACTTTGGGAACACTTTTGCGTGCTATTCTTAAAAAGAACTTGGATTGACATTTCTATGCACTTTATTTTGGGGTTGCCTAGGACTGAGAAGGTGAGGGATTCTATTTTTGGATTACTTTATGGGCTAAACTTTGCTCAATATTGTTGTAATCTACTACTTGTCATCCTCAAACGGATGGACAAACTGAAGTTGTAAATAGAACTTTGAGAACACTTTTGCGTGCTATTCTTAAAAAGAACTTGGATTGACATTTCTATGGACTTTATTCTGGGGTTGCCTATGTAATAGCCGAGCCCGGTGTACGGTACGGTTTAAGCTTTATTGTGTTAATTGGGTTATGTGATTAGATGATTATAGTTGTGTTTTGGGCTATAGTATTATTGGTTATTATTTATTTGAGGTGTTAGTTGGTGTTGATTGTTCGTTTCAGCGTTTCGAATCGATTTTAGTTGTTTTGTTACTGTTCATTGCCGTGAGTAGAGTGCACCCGCGCTCTTAGATGAGTGCCCCCGCGGTGTACTATTCATCATTTTGGATTTGGAAGGCCGTGTGGACACCGCACCCGCGGCAGTGCAAGGACCGCACCCGCGGTGAGACCGCACCCGCGGTATTTGTAGCACCGCACCCGCGGTGATTGTGCATGGGATTTATTTTGGAATGCCGTGAGCATGGCGCACCCGCGGTGCTTGTGTGACCGCACCCGCGGTGTAAGTATGGGCGAGTTATTTAGTACCTTTTTGATTGAGTTGACTTCATACCTACCTTATCCTATCTTCCATTTTCGATTTTTCTCTCCTTTTGGCAAGGGTTTTCTCCATTTCTTTAGCTTCCTACCTTTGATTCTTGGAGTTATTTGGATTTCCGACTTGAGATCATCGTTCTCCGTGGTATAAGGAAGCTTAGGTAAGTTTTTGGTGCGATTCTAATGAGGTTTCGAGTTAAGGGTTATTTTGGATTTGATGTTTTGATGGTTCTATGGATTATTTAGCATGGACTCTTGGATTTAGTCTTGATATTGGTGTTATTTATGGATTATTGTTGTAGGTGGTGTACCAAGAGTATAGTTGGAGGTGTTCTATTGGTTTGTAAGTGGAATTTCATCCCTTGTGCTCACATGATATTATATGTATTGTGTTTTAAAGGTTTCAAAGTGTTATTCCCTTCCATTGATCCATTGTTATGTATTGATTTCATTGATTATCTATTGGAGGCATTGATGTCTCACTATTGTTAAAAAGGGAATACAAGAGATATTATGAGATTGCGAAACGACGGCTTTAAATGTTATTGAGAATTCAAATGTTTTATTGGATTGATTAATCATAGCCATAGCATTGCATGCAATTAGATGATCATCGACCATAGGCTTTTATCCCCTCACAGTTATCGATTTATATCGATGGGATATTGGCAACCACAGTCACAGATACTATTGATATCAATCCAACCATAGAAAAGAGAAATACCATCGTATTGCTATCTATTGCTATTGCTATTGCTACAGTTATTGCTACGTTATTCATGTTTCAGAGTCGATGGTATTTATGATTTAAAAGCCATGTTTTACAGAGTATACTATGTATCATTGCTATGTAAGAGTTCCACTTGCTGAGATTTATTCTCATTTCAGTTATTTTCATGTGATGCAGATAAGAGCGACGGACCGGGACGTTGACTGTGGATGGGGGTCATATGCATACGAAGATTGGAAGGATGATTATTTTGTACCATTTTGTAACATGATCACACTAATGATATTTTGTATTTTGTTGTAAGGCTCGAGAATTATCAACTGGCATTGATGCTAGACTCATAGAAGTAAGAATGCATGACGTTTAAATGAGATCTTGAGCAGCAGGGCCGAAACCACATCGCACCCGCGGTGTTAAGACTACCGCCCCCGCGGTGTAGGTGATAGAAAATTGGGAGATTTTTCGAAGTAACACCGCACCCGCGGTGCGCGCACGACCGCACCCGCGGTGCTGAGACCGCACCCGCGGCGGTGCAAGCGCCGCACCCGCGGTGCGTGAATTTCCGAAAATGATAGGGCTGCCGAGAGCTTAGCGCACCCGCACCCTTACACTGCCGCACCCGCGGTAATGCGTGTCATGTGCCAAACATGAACACTCGTCCCTTTGCATGCAATATAGATTATGTGTCTTCATTTCCTTGCATTGCATCTTCTGAGAGCCGAGGGAATTCAAGGAGGAAGCTTTCATTTCTTTTGATTTTCAACTTGAGAGTTTGCATGATTTAGCCATCCGAATTTTGTTCCGAGTTAAGATTTGCGATCCTTACAGCGTTGGCTACGAAAGGATGTAAGTATTGTTCATTTCCAGCATGTCTCGATATGTATGTGCTGGGGGAATTCAGATTTGAGTTAGAATATGTGTTCTTGATATATAGAGCATAGTATATTCGTTGTCGGATCGATTTTCAGACACCGTATGTTATTGGCTCGATTTTCAGCATGTATTGTATTGAGAATATGCAGATTTATAGTGATGTTAGATGAGATTATGAGTTGTGGCTATAGTATATATTGTTTTGTTGAGATTGAGTTGATCGGTATTGCGAGAATACGCTGTTATGCCGTAGATTTGTACCGAGATTTATTATTGATTGGCATATATGTTGCTTTGAGTTAGAGATTGATATTGGGTGTCTACACATTGCCGTTTCAGATTTGAGGTGACAGGTTTGACATTGAATTCGAGATCTCGACAGACGATTCGACAAGAAAGGTATAATTCATGTGGTCACGGGATTGCACAACTCGATTCAGATTTGTTACGAGTTTCCCTAAATCACATACTAGATTGTTATTACATTGATTATGTAATGCCTTGTTTATTGATTTATATTCGAGTCCTGAGATAGGAGAGATTGGCAGACTTGCCAAAACTAGACGTTTCGGTATATCGTCGCATAGGAGCAGATTTGCTATATGTGTAGACCCTCGATACAGAGTTGACCGAAGTCTAGGAATAAGACGTACCGTTGCCCCGAGTGGTTGGGTAGGTGACAGACCGTCTTATTCACACCGGGATCCCTAGATTAGAAAAGAGTCGAGTCAAGATTGGAATTGTTGAATACAGATTTGTATTCTACTACATGTTTAGATGTATATTCATGTTACTGGATTTATGTTATGCATTTGTACATGATTTATTACATTGCATGCATCCATGTTTTATACTGGGATATGTTCTCACCGGAGTTATCCGGCTGTTGTCGTGTCTGTATGTGTGCATGGCAACAGGTGGGGCAGGATCGGGGTCACGAGCTAGATGAGAGATGATGATAGCGTGGAGATCTCGGGCATTGCAGATTACTAGTGTTTCCTTATGAAACTTGTACTACTTATGTTTGTAATTGAGATTCGAACACTAGTGTATGATTGTACTAGACAGATATGTATGTACATTATGTTGTTTATTTCAGTTAACGATATGTTATGCTTTATCTATACATTAGAATTAATGTTAAAAGCAAATTTTTGACCCACATTTTCGAACAAAGATCCAATTAAATCCCAAAAGAATAGAGTAGAGCCCGGGTCCCCACAACAGGTGGTATCAGAGCAGTAGGTTCTGTAGACTGAGATAGAATAGAATGAGCGGGGTAGATCGAGTCATCTTCCTTGCTTTTGAGATGCTAGCATGCTTTATTGCTTTCCTATTATATGTTGTGTTGTATTATCTGAATTGATTTACAGCATTTCAAGCCTGAATCAGAACCGATTCTCGATCAGAGGTATATGATCAGAGAAGGGCTGAGACAGATGATATTGGTTGAGTACTAATCAGTTTTATGATCAGATTTATGCCGCCTAGACGAGTGCCACAGCCAGAGCAGGGTAGCACGTCCGGTGTACAGATGGATGTTACCGCTACACCGATGGAGACTTTATTGAAGAGATTCCAGTCTTTCCATCCGCCTACCCTGAAGGGCACCGAGAGTGCAGTAGAGTGCGAGAGTTGGCTCGATGATATCGAGATGCTGTTTGAGTCTTTGGCCTATACTGACGAGCGACGTGTGAAGCTGATAGGGCATCAGATGCAAGAGGTTGCAAAGAGCTGGTGGTTGACTACGAAGAGAGCCTTGGAGCACCGAGGCATTGATATCACGTGGAAAGTTTTCAAAGATGAGTTCTATCAGCGCTTCTTTCCCGTTTCGTACCGGAAAGACAAGGGAGCTGAATTTGCGAATCTGAAGCAGGGACAGTGGAACATCGAGGAGTATGTTGCTAAATTTTCTGCATTGCTACGATTTGCACCGCATGTGGCCGGGAACGACGAGGCAGTGGCCGATCAGTTCATCAACGGGCTGAATCCCGATGTCTTTACTTTGGTGAACACGGGCCGGCCTAGTACTTTTTCAGAGGCACTGAACCGAGCGAAGGGAGCAGAGGCTGGCTTGATCAGGCAGCGAGGAGCTTCCTACGGTGTTCAGGGGCAGAGACCGCCACAGCCTACCACCGTTCAGTTTCCACCCCCTCCTCCTCATTTTGACAGTGGAGCTAGTAGTAGTGGCAAGAAGGAATTTCTAAAGGCTAAAGGCAAACAGTTTAAGAAATCTGGGAGCAGTTCATCGAGTTCGAGTGGATCTCGACAGAGAGGTCAGGGGTCAGAGTATAGTGGCGCATACTGTGGTTCATGCGGAGGGCGACACGCGACGGAGCAATGTCAAGGAGTTCTGGGACGCTGCAACATCTGTAGGCAACCGGGACACTTTGCCAGAGTTTGTCCCCAGAGAGGTGCATCACGATTCCAGAGTACAGGATCATCAGCACCAGCGCCACAGATGGAGAGACAGGCATCCTCTGTACACTCCTTTCAGCCACCCTCTACACAGACCCAGCAGAGGCCAGGAGGTAGTCAGACGGTGAGTCAGCCTCCTCGACAGCAGGCACGTGTTTTTGCCCTGACAGAGGAGCAGGCGCAGGAGGCGCCAGATGACGTCATTGCAGGTAATTGTTTCTTTTGCGGTTATCCTGCATATGTGTTGATAGACACAGGGGCATCGCATACATTCATATCTGAACATTTTGCATTGAGACATGCATTGCCTGTTGAGTCAATGTCGACAGTAGTGTCTATAGCTTCTCCGTTGGGAAGTGGCTTGATATCTGTGACTACTGTTAGGCACTGTATGCTTCAGTTTGAGGGGCATGAGATTGATCTTGATTGTGTAGTACTTGGTTTGGCTGATTTTGATTGTATAGTCGGTATAGACATGTTGACCAAGTACAGGGCCACTGTAGATTGTTTCCACAAGATTGTCAGATTCAGACCCGAAATGACAGACGAGTGGAAATTTTACGGCAAGGGTTCCAGATCTCGGATTCCCTTAGTATCTGCTCTGACTATGAGTAGATTGCTTCAGAGAGGAGCAGAGGGCTTTCTCGTATATTCAGTAGATCTACTGAAGTCGAGCCCAGCATTGGCAGATCTGCCAGTGGTTTGCGAGTTTGCAGATATTTTTCCTGATGAGATCCCAGGGTTGCCTCCGATTCGAGAGGTTGATTTCAGCATAGATCTTATGCCTGGTTCTGTTCCTATTTCGAGAGCTCCGTATAGGATGGCACCGATAGAACTGAAAGAGTTGAAAGCACAGTTGGAAGATCTTTTGTCCAAGGGATATATCAGACCCAGTGTATCTCCTTGGGGTGCTCCGGTGCTTTTCGTTCGAAAGAAAGATGGTTCGATGCGACTGTGTATTGATTATAGGCAGCTGAATAAGGCAACAGTGAAGAACAAGTATCCTTTGCCTCGCATCGACGATCTGTTTGATCAGTTACAGGGATCTTCAGTATATTCGAAGATTGATTTGAGATCAGGGTATCATCAGCTCCGAGTTAGAGACGTTGATATTCCGAAGACTGCATTCCGAACCAGGTATGGACATTACGAGTTTGTTGTTATGCCTTTCGGTTTGACGAATGCACCAGCGGTGTTTATGAGTTTGATGAACCGCATTTTTCAGAGATATTAAATGATTTTGTGATTGTGTTTATTGACGACATTTTGGTGTATTCGAAGAGTTTGACTGAGCATGCAGATCACCTGAGGATTGTATTGAAGACTTTAAGAAAAGAGCAGTTGTATGCCAAACTGTCCAAGTGTGAATTCTGGTTGCGACAGGTTGTCTTCTTGGGGCATATTATATCTGGAGATGGTATTGCGGTAGATCCGAGTAAAGTTGAGGCTGTGATCAGTTGGCCGAGACCGACTTCTGTGCCTGAGATACACAGTTTCATGGGTCTAGCCGGGTATTATCGACGTTTTATCCGAGATTTCTCCAGTATAGCGAAGCCTATCACCCAGTTGACACAGAAGAATATGCCATTTGTGTGGTCCGAAGATTGTGAAGCCAGTTTTGTAGAGCTGAAGAAGAGGCTGACTAGTGCGCCTGTCTTGACGATTCCTGCAGGTACAGGTGAGTTCGTTGTATACTGTGACGCATCTCACAGAGGGTTAGGATGTGTTCTTATGCAGCGAGGGCACGTGATAGCATACGCCTCTAGACAGCTGAAGCCGCACGAGACTCGTTATCCGATTCATGATCTTGAATTGGCGGCGATTGTGTTTGCACTTAAGATCTGGCGTCATTATCTGTATGGCGAGAAATTTGAGATCTATTCCGATCATAAGAGCTTGAAGTATCTCTTTTCTCAGTCAGAGTTGAACATGAGGCAGCGACGATGGCTTGATCTGCTGAAAGATTTTGATTGCGAGATCAAGTACCATCCAGGAAAGTCGAATGCAGCGGCAGACGCCTTGAGTCGAAAGGTATGTTCTTTGTCCTTGTCGACTATAGGTGTATCGAGTTTAGTAGAAGATTGTTGCTTGTCTGGATTGACATTTAATACAGAGAGTAGACCGTTGCGACTTGCTGCGATTCAGATTGAGCCAGACTTGATTTCGAGGATCAAAGAAGCACAGAGAACTGATCCGAATGTACAGAGATCGATTGATATGGTCAGAGCTGGTCATATCTCAGAATATCAGGTCAGAGATTCTGTTCTGTATGTGCATAACCGCCTAGTGGTGCCAGATGTTTCAGATTTGAGACGACAGATCATGTCGGAGACACATTGTAGTCGGTTCAGCATTCATCCTGGAGGCAGGAAGATGTACAATGACTTGAAGACACAATTCTGGTGGAAACAGATTAAGACAGACATTGCAGAATTTGTGTCTAGATGTCTGAATTGCCAACAGGTGAAGGCAGAGAGGAAGAAGCCCGGAGGTTTACTTCAGAGTTTGTCTATTCCTGAATGGAAATGGGATCACATTTCCATGGATTTCGTGACGAAGTTACCTCGATCATCCCGGGGCTGTGATTCGATTTGGGTCATCATTGACAGATTGACCAAATCTGCCAGTTTCATTCCGTACAGGATGACCTATCGACACGATCAGATGGCCGAGTTGTATGTCAGAGAGGTCGTCAGATTGCACGGTGTGCCGAAGTCGATCGTACCAGATCGTGATCCACGATTCACTTCTCACTTTTTGCACAGTTTGCAGCAGGCTTTGGGTACGACTTTACACCTGAGCACTGCTTATCATCCCCAGACAGACGGACAGTCAGAGCGGACTATCCAGACTCTAGAGGACATGCTGAGAGCTGTAGTACTAGATTTTGGTACTAGTTGGCAAGACTCATTGCCGTTGTGTGAATTTTCATACAACAACAGCTATCAGACGAGCATAGAGATGGCACCGTTCGAAGCTTTATACGGAAAGAAGTGCAGATCTCCGTTGTACTGGGATGATATTTCTGAGGTACCAGAGTTAGGGCCTGATATGATTCGTGAGATGACAGAAAAAGTGAAGATCATTCAGAAACGAATGAAGACGGCACAGGATAGGCAAGCGAAGTACGCCAATATTAGACGTAGACCGTTAGTATTCGAACAGGGAGACAGAGTATTTTTGAAGATTTCACCTTTCAGAGGCATTGTCAGATTTGGCAAGCGAGGAAAGTTGTCTCCTAGATACGTCGGTCCGTATGAGATTCTTGAGAAAATTGGCGATCGAGCTTACAGACTTGCTCTTCCTCCTTCACTATCCGGTATACATGATGTTTTTCACGTGTCGATGTTACGCAAATATATGCCGGATGATTCTCATGTCATTCAACCTGATGAAGCCGAGCTGGATCAGACCTTGAGCTACGTTGAAAGACCGATGCAGATTCTTGATCGGAAAGAAAAGAAGCTCAGGACGAAGACTATTCCGTTAGTGAAGATTCAATGGAGTCGTCATGGCATCGAGGAAGCAACTTGGGAGACAGAGTCTGAGATGAGACAGAGGCATCCCGAGCTATTCCTATGATGTGAGTCTTTCTTTCCGTTTTGATTTTACTGTTTTGGGTATACTAGTGTGATTACTGGTTTATAAGTTCGAGGACGAACTATTGTCTAAGAGGGGGAGAAATGTAAGGCTCGAGAATTATCAACTGGCATTGATGCTAGACTCATAGAAGTAAGAATGCATGACGTTTAAATGAGATTTTGAGCAGCAGGGCCGAAACCACATCGCACCCGCGGTGTTAAGACTACCGCCCCCGCGGTGTAGGTGATAGAAAATTGGGAGATTTTTCGAAGTAACACCGCACCCGCGGTGCGCGCACGACCGCACCCGCGGTGCTGAGACCGCACCCGCGGCGGTGCAAGCGCCGCACCCGCGGTGCGTGAATTTCCGAAAATGATAGGGCTGCCGAGAGCTTAGCGCACCCGCACCCTTACACTGCCGCACCCGCGGTAATGCGTGTCATGTGCCAAACATGAACACTCGTCCCTTTGCAAGCAATATAGATTATGTGTCTTCATTTCCTTGCATTGCATCTTCTGAGAGCCGAGGGAATTCAAGGAGGAAGCTTTCACTTCTTTTGATTTTCAACTTGAGAGTTTTCATGATTTAGCCATCCGAATTTTGTTCCGAGTTAAGATTTGCGATCCTTACAGCGTTGGCTACGAAAGGATGTAAGTATTGTTCATTTCCAGCATGTCTCGATATGTATGTGCTGGGGGAATTCAGATTTGAGTTAGAATATGTGTTCTTGATATATAGAGCATAGTATATTCGTTGTCGGATCGATTTTCAGACACCGTATGTTATTGGCTCGATTTTCAGCATGTATTGTATTGAGAATATGCAGATTTATAGTGATGTTAGATGAGATTATGAGTTGTGGCTATAGTATATATTGTTTTGTTGAGATTGAGTTGATCGGTATTGCGAGAATACGCTGTTATGCCGTAGATTTGTACCGAGATTTATTATTGATTGGCATATATGTTGCTTTGAGTTAGAGATTGATATTGGGTGTCTACACATTGCCGTTTCAGATTTGAGGTGACAGGTTTGACATTGAATTCGAGATCTCGACAGACGATTCGACAAGAAAGGTATAATTCATGTGGTCACGGGATTGCACAACTCGATTCAGATTTGTTACGAGTTTCCCTAAATCACATACTAGATTGTTATTACATTGATTATGTAATGCCTTGTTTATTGATTTATATTCGAGTCCTGAGATAGGAGAGATTGGCAGACTTGCCAAAACTAGACGTTTCGGTGTATCGTCGCATAGGAGCAGATTTGCTATATGTGTAGACCCTCGATACAGAGTTGACCGAAGTCTAGGAATAAGACGTACCGTTTCCCCGAGTGGTTGGGTAGGTGACAGACCGTCTTATTCACACCGGGATCCCTAGATTAGAAAAGAGTCGAGTCAAGATTGGAATTGTTGAATACAGATTTGTATTCTACTACATGTTTAGATGTATATTCATGTTACTGGATTTATGTTATGCATTTGTACATGATTTATTACATTGCATGCATCCATGTTTTATACTGGGATATGTTCTCACCGGAGTTATCCGGCTGTTGTCGTTTCTGTATGTGTGCATGGCAACAGGTGGGGCAGGATCGGGGTCACGAGCTAGATGAGAGATGATGATAGCGTGGAGATCTCGGGCATTGCAGATTACTAGTGTTTCCTTATGAAACTTGTACTACTTATGTTTGTAATTGAGATTCGAACACTAGTGTATGATTGTACTAGACAGATATGTATGTACATTATGTTGTTTATTTCAGTTAACGATATGTTATGCTTTATCTATACATTAGAATTAATGTTAAAAGCAAATTTTTGACCCACATTTTCGAACAAAGATCCAATTAAATCCCAAAAGAATAGAGTAGAGCCCGGGTCCCCACATTTGTTATGTCATTGGAATGATCATGTTGTTATTTTGTAAACACTTTTATAAAATGCATTTTGAAACTCCTTCCGTTTGAAAGAAAATTTTAAATTCCGCTGTATTTTAATTGTAACGGGTCAGGGTGTCACAGCCTAGGACTAAGAAGGTGAGGGATTCTATTTTTGGATTACTTTATGGGCTAAACTTTGCTCAATATTGTTGTAATCTACTATTTGTCATCCTCAAACGGATGGACAAACTGAAGTTGTCAATAGAACTTATATGGGCTAAACTTTGCTCAATATTGTTGTAATCTACTACTTGTCATCCCCAAACGGATGGACAAACTGAAGTTGTAAATAGAACTTTGGGAACAATTTTGCGTGTTATTCTTAAAAGAACTTGGACTGACATTTCTGTGGACTTTATTTTGGGGTTGCCTAGGACTAAGAAGGTGAGGGATTCTATTTTTGGATTACTTTATGGGCTAAACTTTGCTCAATATTGTTGTAATCTACTACTTGTCATCCTCAAACGGATGGACAAACTGAAGTTGTAAATAGAACTTTGGGAACACTTGTGCGTGCTATTCTTAAAAGAACTTGGATTAACATTTCTATGCACTTTATTTTGGGGTTGCCTAGGACTAAGAAGGGGAGGGATTCTATTTTTGGATTACTTTATGGGCTAAACTTTGCTCAATATTGTTGTAATCTACTACTTGTCATCCTCAAACGGATGGAAAAACTGAAGTTGTCAAAGAACTTATATGGCCTAGCCTTTGCTCAATATTGTTGTAATCCACTACTTGTCATTCTCAAACGGATGGACAAACTGAAGTTGTAAATAGAACTTTGGGAACACTTTTGCGTGCTATTCTTAAAAAGAACTTGGATTGACATTTCTATGCACTTTATTTTGGGGTTGCCTAGGACTGAGAAGGTGAGGGATTCTATTTTTGGATTACTTTATGGGCTAAACTTTGCTCAATATTGTTGTAATCTACTACTTGTCATCCTCAAACGGATGGACAAACTGAAGTTGTAAATAGAACTTTGAGAACACTTTTGCGTGCTATTCTTAAAAAGAACTTGGATTGACATTTCTATGGACTTTATTCTGGGGTTGCCTAGGACTAAGAAGGGGAGGGATTCTATTTTCTGATTACTTTATGGGCTAAACTTTGCTCAATATTGTTGTAATCTACTATTTGTCATCCTCAAACGGATGGACAAACTGAAGTTGTCAATAGAACTTATATGGGCTAAACTTTGCTCAATATTGTTGCAATCTACTACTTGTCATCCTCAAACAGATGGACAAACTGAAGTTGTAAATAGAATTTTGGGAACACTTGTGCGTTCTATTCTTAAAAGAACTTGGATTGACATTTCTATGGACTTTATTTTGGGGTTGCCTAGGACTAAGAAAGGGAGGGATTCTATTTTTGCATTACTTTATGGGCTAAACTTTGCTCCATATTGTTGTAATCTACTACTTGTCATCCTCAAACGGATGGACAAACTGAAGTTGTAAATAGAACTTTGGGAACACTTTTGCGTGCTATTCTTAAAAGAACTTGGACTGACATTTCTATGCACTTTATTTTGGGGTTGCCTAGGACTAAGATGGTGAGGGATTCTATTTTTGGATTACTTTATGGGCTAAACTTTGCTCAATATTGTTGTAATCTACTACTTGTCATCCTCAAACGGATGGACAAACTGAAGTTGTAAATAGAACTTTTGGAATACTTGTGCGTGCTATTCTTAAAAAGAACTTGGATTGACATTTCTATGCACTTTATTTTGGGGTTGCCTAGGACTAAAAAGGGGAGGGATTCTATTTTTGGATTACTTTATGGGCTAAACATTGCTCAATATTGTTGTAATCTACTACTTGTCATCCTCAAACGGATGGACAAACTGAAGTTGTCAATAGAACTTATATGGGCTAAACTTTGCTCCATATTGTTGTTATCTACTACTTGTCATCCTCAAACGGATGGACAAACTGAAGTTGTAAATAGAACTTTGGGAACACTTTTGCGTGCTATTCTTAAAAGAACTTGGACTGACATTTCTGTGGACTTTATTTTGGGGTTGCCTAGGACTAAGAAGGTGAGGGATTCTATTTTTGGATTACTTTATGGGCTAAACTTTGCTCAATATTGTTGTAATCTACTACTTGTCATCCTCAAACGGATGGAAAAACTGAAGTTGTCAATAGAACTTATATGGCCTAACCTTTGCTCAATATTGTTGTAATCTACTACTTGTCATTCTCAAACGGATGGACAAACTGAAGTTGTAAATAGAACTTTGGGAACACTTTTGCGTGCTATTCTTAAAAAGAACTTGGATTGACATTTCTATGCACTTTATTTTGGGGTTGCCTAGGACTGAGAAGGGGAGGGATTCTATTTTTGGATTACTTTATGGGCTAAACTTTGCTCAATATTGTTGTAATCTACTACTTGTCATCCTCAAACAGATGGACAAATTGAAGTAGTCAATAGAACTTTGGGAACACTTTTGCGTGCTATTCTTAAAAAGAACTTGGATTGACATTTCTATGGACTTTATTTTGGGGTTGCCTAGGACTAAGAAGGGGAGGGATTCTATTTTTGCATTACTTTATGGGCTAAACTTTGCTCCATATTGTTGTAATCTACTAATTGTCATCCTCAAACGGATGGACAAACTGAAGTTGTAAACAGAACTTTGGGAACACTTTTGCGTGCTATTCTTAAAAAGAACTTGGATTGACATTTCTATGGATTTTATTTTGGGGTTGCCTAGGACTAAGAAGGGGAGGGATTCTATTTTTGGATTACTTTATGGGCTAAACTTTGCTCAATATTGTTGTAATCTACTATTTGTCATCCTCAAACGGATGGACAAACTGAAGTTGTCAATAGAACTTATATGGGCTAAACTTTGCTCAATATTGTTGTAATCTACTACTTGTCATCCCAAACGGATGGACAAACTGAAGTTGTAAATAGAACTTTGGGAACACTTGGGCGTGCTATTCTTAAAAGAACTTGGATTGACATTTCTATGGACTTTATTTTGGGGTTGCCTAGGACTAAGAAGGGGAGGGATTCTATTTTTGCATTACTTTATGGGCTAAACTTTGCTCCATATTGTTGTAATCTACTACTTGTCATCCTCAAACGGATGGACAAACTGAAGTTGTAAATAGAACTTTGGGAACACTTTTGCGTGCTATTCTTTAAAGAACTTGGTTTGACATTTCTGTGGATTTTATTTTGGGGTTGCCTAGGACTAAGAAGGTGAGGGATTCTATTTTTGGATTACTTTATGGGCTAAACTTTGCTCAATATTGTTGTAATCTACTACTTGTCATCCTCAAACAGATGGAAAAACTGAAGTTGTCAATAGAACTTATATGGCCTAACCTTTGCTCAATATTGTTGTAATCTACTACTTGTCATTCTCAAACGGATGGACAAACTGAAGTTGTAAATAGAACTTTGGGAACACTTTTGCGTGCTATTCTTAAAAAGAACTTGGATTGACATTTCTATGCATTTTATTTTGGGGTTGCCTAGGACTGAGAAGGGGAGGGATTCTATTTTTGGATTACTTTATGGGCTAAACTTTGCTCAATATTGTTGTAATCTACTACTTGTCATCCTCAAACAGATGGACAAACTGAAGTAGTCAATAGAACTTTGGGAACACTTTTGCGTGCTATTCTTAAAAAGAACTTGGATTGACATTTCTATGGACTTTATTTTGGGGTTGCCTAGGACTAAGAAGGGGAGGGATTCTATTTTTGCATTACTTTATGGGCTAAACTTTGCTCCATATTGTTGTAATCTACTACTTGTCATCCTCAAACGGATGGACAAACTGAAGTTGTAAATAGAACTTTGGGAACACTTTTGCGTGCTATTCTTAAAAAGAACTTGGATTGACATTTCTATGGATTTTATTTTGGGGTTGCCTAGGACTAAGAAGGGGAGGGATTCTATTTTTGGATTACTTTATGGGCTAAACTTTGCTCAATATTGTTGTAATCTACTATTTGTCATCCTCAAACGGATGGACAAACTGAAGTTGTCAATAGAACTTATATGGGCTAAACTTTGCTCAATATTGTTGTAATCTACTACTTGTCATCCCAAACGGATGGACAAACTGAAGTTGTAAATAGAACTTTGGGAACACTTGTGCGTGCTATTCTTAAAAGAACTTGGATTGACATTTCTATGGACTTTATTTTGGGGTTGCCTAGGACTAAGAAGGGGAGGGATTCTATTTTTGCATTACTTTATGGGCTAAACTTTGCTCCATATTGTTGTAATCTACTACTTGTCATCCTCAAACGGATGGACAAACTGAAGTTGTAAATAGAACTTTGGGAACACTTTTGCGTGCTATTCTTAAAAGAACTTGGACTGACAATTCTGTGGACTTTATTTTGGGGTTGCCTAGGACTAAGAAGGTGAGGGATTCTATTTTTGGATTACTTTATGGGCTAAACTTTGCTAAATATTGTTGTAATCTACTACTTGTCATCCTCAAACGGATGGACAAACTGAAGTTGTAAATAGAATTTTGGGAACACTAGTGCGTGCAATTCTTAAAAGAACTTGGATTAACATTTCTATGCACTTTATTTTGGGGTTGTCTAGGACTAAGAAGGGGAGGGATTCTATTTTTGGATTACTTTATGGGCTAAACTTTGCTCAATATTGTTGTAATCTACTACTTGTCATCCTCAAACAGATGGAAAAACTGAAGTTGTCAATAGAACTTATATGGCCTAACCTTTGCTCAATATTGTTGTAATCTACTACTTGTCATTCTCAAACGGATGGACAAACTGAAGTTGTAAATAGAACTTTGGGAACACTTTTGCGTGCTATTCTTAAAAAGAACTTGGATTGACATTTCTATGCACTTTATTTTGGGGTTGCCTAGGACTGAGAAGGGGAGGGATTCTATTTTTGGATTACTTTATGAGCTAAACTTTGCTCAATATTGTTGTAATCTACTACTTGTCATCCTCAAACAGATGGACAAACTGAAGTAGTCAATAGAACTTTGGGAACACTTTTGCGTGCTATTCTTAAAAAGAACTTGGATTGACATTTCTATGGACTTTATTTTGGGGTTGCCTAGGACTAAGAAGGGGAGGGATTCTATTTTTGCATTACTTTATGGGCTAAACTTTGCTCCATATTGTTGTAATCTACTACTTGTCATCCTCAAACGGATGGACAAACTGAAGTTGTAAATAGAACTTTGGGAACACTTTTGCGTGCTATTCTTAAAAAGAACTTGGATTGACATTTCTATTAACTTAATTTTGGGGTTGCCTAGGACTAAGAAGGGGAGGGATTCTATTTTTGGATTACTTTATGGGCTAAACTTTGCTCAATATTGTTGTAATCTACTATTTGTCATCCTCAAACGGATGGACAAACTGAAGTTGTCAATAGAACTTATATGGGCTAAACTTTGCTCAATATTGTTGTAATCTACTACTTGTCATCCCCAAACGGATGGACAAACTGAAGTTGTAAATAGAACTTTGGGAACACTTGTGCGTGCTATTCTTAAAAGAACTTGGATTGACATTTCTATGGACTTTATTTTGGGGTTGCCTAGGACTAAGAAGGGGAGGGATTCTATTTTTGCATTGCTTTATGGGCTAAACTTTGCTTCATATTGTTGTAATCTACTACTTGTCATCCTCAAACGGATGGACAAACTGAAGTTGTAAATAGAACTTTGGGAACACTTTTGCGTGCTATTCTTAAAAGAACTTGGACTGACATTTCTGTGGACTTTATTTTGGGGTTGCCTAGGACTAATAAGGTGAGGGATTCTATTTTTGGATTACTTTATGGCTAAACTTTGCTCAATATTGTTGTAATCTACTACTTGTCATCCTCAAACAGATGGACAAACTGAAGTTGTAAATAGAACTTTGGGAACACTTTTGCGTGCTATTCTTAAAAAGAACTTGGATTGACATTTCTATGGACTTTATTTTGGGGTTGCCTAGGACTAAGAAGGGGAGGGATTCTATTTTTGGATTACTTTATGGGCTAAACTTTGCACAATAAAGTTGTAATCTACTACTTGTCATCCTCAAACGGATGGACGAACTGAAGTTGTCAATAGAACTTTGGGAACACTTTTGCGTGCTATTCTTAAAAAGAACTTGGATTGACATTTCTATGCCCTTTATTTTGGGGTTGCCTAGGACTAAGAAGGGGAGGGATTCTATTTTTGGATTACTTTATGGGCTAAAATTTGCTCAATATTGTTGTAATCTACTACTTGTCATCCTCAAACGGATGGACAAACTGAAGTTGTAAATAGAACTTTGGGAACACTTGTGCGTGCTATTCTTAAAAGAACTTGGATTGACATTTCTATGGACTTTATTTTGGGGTTGCCTAGGACTAAGAAGGGGAGGGATTATATTTTTGGATTACTTTATGGGCTAAACTTTGCTTCATATTGTTGTAATCTACTACTTGTCATGCTCAAACGGATGGACAAACTGAAGTTGTAAATAGAACTTTGAGAACACTTTTGCGTGCTATTCTTAAAAAGAACTTGGATTGACATTTCTATGGACTTTATTTTGGGGTTGCCTAGGACTAAGAAGGGGAGGGATTCTATTTTTGGATTAGTTTATGGGCTAAACTTTGCTCAATATTGTTGTAATCTACTACTTGTCATCCTCAAACAGATGGACAAACTGAAGTTCTCAATAGAACTTTTGGAACACTTTTGCTTGCTATTCTTAAAAGAACTTGGACTGACATTTCAATGGACTTTATTTTGGGATCGCTTAGGACTAAGAAGGTGAGGGATTCTATTTTTGGATTACTTTATGGGCTAAACTTTGCACAATAAAGTTGTAATCTACTACTTGTCATCCTCAAACGGATGGACGAACTGAAGTTGTCAATAGAACTTTGGGAACACTTTTGCGTGCTATTCTTAAAAAGAACTTGGACTGACATTTCTATGGACCTTATTTTGGGGTTGCCTAGGACTAAGAAGGTGAGGGATTCTATTTTTGGATTACTTTATGGGCTAAATTTGCACAATAAAGTTGTAATCTACTACTTGTCATCCTCAAACGGATGGACGAACTGAAGTTGTCAATAGAAATTTAGGAACACTTTTGCGTGCTATTCTTAAAAAGAACTTGGATTGACATTTCTATGGACTTTATTTTAGGGTTGCCTAGGACTAAGAAGGGGTGGGATTCTATTTTTGGATTACTTTATGGGCTAAACTTTGCTCAATATTGTTGTAATCTACTACTTGTCATCCTCAAACGGATGGACAAACTGAAGTTGTAAATAGAACTTTGGGAACACTTGTGCGTGCTATTCTTAAAAGAACTTGGATTGACATTTCTATGGACTTTATTTTGGGGTTCCCTAGGACTAAGAAGGGGAGGGATTATATTTTTGGATTACTTTATGGGCTAAACTTTGCTCCATATTGTTGTAATCTACTACTTGTCATCCTCAAACGGATGGACAAACTGAAGTTGTAAATAGAACTTTGAGAATACTTTTGCGTGCTATTCTTAAAAAGAACTTGGATTGACATTTCTATGGACTTTATTTTGGGGTTGACTAGGACTAAAAAGGAGAGGGATTCTATTTTTGGATTACTTTATGGGCTAAACTTTGCTCAATATTGTTGTAATCTACTACTTGTCATCCTCAAACGGATGGACAAACTGAAGTTGTAAATAGAACTTTGGGAACACTTGTGCGTGCTATTCTTAAAAAGAACTTGGATTGACATTTCTATGCACTTTATTTTGGGGTTGCCTAGGACTAAGAAGGGGAGGGATTCTATTTTTGGATTACTTTATGGGCTAAACATTGCTCAATATTGTTGTAATCTACTACTTGTCATCCTCAAACGGATGGACAAACTGAAGTTGTCAATAGAACTTATATGGGCTAAACTTTGCTCCATATTGTTGTTATCTACTACTTGTCATCCTCAAACGGATGGACAAACTGAAGTTGTAAATAGAACTTTGGGAACACTTTTGCGTGCTATTCTTAAAAAGAACTTGGATTGACATTTCTATGCACTTTATTTTGGGGTTGCCTAGGACTAAGAAGGGGAGGGATTCTATTTTTGGATTACTTTATGGCTAAACTTTGCTCAATATTGTTGTAATCTACTACTTGTCATCCTCAAACGGATGGACAAACTGAAGTTGTAAATAGAACTTTGAGAACACTTTTGCGTGCTATTCTTAAAAAGAACTTGGATTGACATTTCTATGGACTTTATTCTTGGGTTGCCTAGGACTAAGAAGGGGAGGGATTCTATTTTTGGATTACTTTATGGGCTAAACTTTGCTCAATATTGTTGTAATCTACTATTTGTCATCCTCAAACGGATGGACAAACTGAAGTTGTCAATAGAACTTATATGGGCTAAACTTTGCTCAATATTGTTGTAATCTACTACTTGTCATCCCCAAACGGATGGACAAACTGAAGTTGTAAATAGAACTTTGGGAACACTTTTGCGTGCTATTCTTAAAAGAACTTGGACTGACATTTCTGTGGACTTTATTTTGGGGTTGCCTAGGACTAAGAAGGTGAGGGATTCTATTTTTGGATTACTTTATGGGCTAAACTTTGCTCAATATTGTTGTAATCTACTACTTGTCATCCTCAAACGGATGGACAAACTGAAGTTGTAAATAGAACTTTGGGAACACTTGTGCGTGCTATTCTTAAAAGAACTTGGATTAACATTTCTATGCACTTTATTTTGGGGTTGCCTAGGACTAAGAAGGGGAGGGATTCTATTTTTGGATTACTTTATGGGCTAAACTTTGCTTAATATTGTTGTAATCTACTACTTGTCATCCTCAAACGGATGGAAAAACTGAAGTTGTCAAAGAACTTATATGGCCTAACCTTTGCTCAATATTGTTGTAATCTACTACTTGTCATTCTCAAACGGATGGACAAACTGAAGTTGTAAATAGAACTTTGGGAACACTTTTGCGTGCTATTCTTAAAAAGAACTTGGATTGACATTTCTATGCACTTTATTTTGGGGTTGCCTAGGACTGAGAAGGTGAGGGATTCTATTTTTGGATTACTTTATGGGCTAAACTTTGCTCAATATTGTTGTAATCTACTACTTGTCATCCTCAAACGGATGGACAAACTGAAGTTGTAAATAGAACTTTGAGAACACTTTTGCGTGCTATTCTTAAAAAGAACTTGGATTAACATTTCTATGGACTTTATTCTGGGGTTGCCTAGGACTAAGAAGGGGAGGGATTCTATTTTTGGATTACTTTATGGGCTAAACTTTGCTCAATATTGTTGTAATCTACTACTTGTCATCCTCAAACGGATGGACAAACTGAAGTTGTAAATAGAACTTTGGGAATACTTGTGCGTGCTATTCTTAAAAAGAACTTGGATTGACATTTCTATGGACTTTATTTTGGGGTTGCCTAGGACTAAGAAGGGGAGGGATTCTATTTTTGCATTACTTTTTGGGCTAAACTTTGCTCCATATTGTTGTAATCTACTACTTGTCATCCTCAAACGGATGGACAAACTGAAGTTGTAAATAGAACTTTGGGAACACTTTTGCGTGCTATTCTTAAAAGAACTTGGACTGACATTTCTGTGGACTTTATTTTGGGGTTGCCTAGGACTAAGAAGGTGAGGGATTCTATTTTTGGATTACTTTATGGGCTAAACTTTGCTAAATATTGTTGTAATCTACTACTTGTCATCCTCAAACGGATGGACAAACTGAAGTTGTAAATAGAATTTTGGGAACACTTGTGCGTGCAATTCTTAAAAGAACTTGGATTAACATTTCTATGCACTTTATTTTGGGGTTGTCTAGGACTAAGAAGGGGAGGGATTCTATTTTTGGATTACTTTATGGGCTAAACTTTGCTCAATATTGTTGTAATCTACTACTTGTCATCCTCAAACAGATGGAAAAACTGAAGTTGTCAATAGAACTTATATGGCCTAACCTTTGCTCAATATTGTTGTAATCTACTACTTGTCATTCTCAAACGGATGGACAAACTGAAGTTGTAAATAGAACTTTGGGAACACTTTTGCGTGCTATTCTTAAAAAGAACTTGGATTGACATTTCTATGCACTTTATTTTGGGGTTGCCTAGGACTGAGAAGGGGAGGGATTCTATTTTTGGATTACTTTATGGGCTAAACTTTGCTCAATATTGTTGTAATCTACTACTTGTCATCCTCAAACAGATGGACAAACTGAAGTAGTCAATAGAACTTTGGGAACACTTTTGCGTGCTATTCTTAAAAAGAACTTGGATTGACATTTCTATGGACTTTATTTTGGGGTTGCCTAGGACTAAGAAGGGGAGGGATTCTATTTTTGCATTACTTTATGGGCTAAACTTTGCTCCATATTGTTGTAATCTACTACTTGTCATCCTCAAACGGATGGACAAACTGAAGTTGTAAATAGAACTTTGGGAACACTTTTGCGTGCTATTCTTAAAAAGAATTTGGATTGACATTTCTATGGATTTTATTTTGGGGTTGCCTAGGACTAAGAAGGGGAGGGATTCTATTTTTGGATTACTTTATGGGCTAAACTTTGCTCAATATTGTTGTAATCTACTATTTGTCATCCTCAAACGGATGGACAAACTGAAGTTGTCAATAGAACTTATATGGGCTAAACTTTGCTCAATATTGTTGTAATCTACTACTTGTCATCCCAAACGGATGGACAAACTGAAGTTGTAAATAGAACTTTGGGAACACTTGTGCGTGCTATTCTTAAAAGAACTTGGATTGACATTTCTATGGACTTTATTTTGGGGTTGCCTAGGACTAAGAAGGGGAGGGATTCTATTTTTGCATTACTTTATGGGCTAAACTTTGCTCCATATTGTTGTAATCTACTACTTGTCATCCTCAAACGGATGGACAAACTGAAGTTGTAAATAGAACTTTGGGAACACTTTTGCGTGCTATTCTTAAAAGAACTTGGACTGACATTTCTGTGGACTTTATTTTGGGGTTGCCTAGGACTAAGAAGGTGAGGGATTCTATTTTTGGATTACTTTATGGGCTAAACTTTGCTAAATATTGTTGTAATCTACTACTTGTCATCCTCAAACGGATGGACAAACTGAAGTTGTAAATAGAATTTTGGGAACACTTGTGCGTGCAATTCTTAAAAGAACTTGGATTAACATTTCTATGCACTTTATTTTGGGGTTGTCTAGGACTAAGAAGGGGAGGGATTCTATTTTTGGATTACTTTATGGGCTAAACTTTGCTCAATATTGTTGTAATCTACTACTTGTCATCCTCAAACAGATGGAAAAACTGAAGTTGTCAATAGAACTTATATGGCCTAACCTTTGCTCAATATTGTTGTAATCTACTACTTGTCATTCTCAAACGGATGGACAAACTGAAGTTGTAAATAGAACTTTGGGAACACTTTTGCGTGCTATTCTTAAAAAGAACTTGGATTGACATTTCTATGCACTTTATTTTGGGGTTGCCTAGGACTGAGAAGGTGAGGGATTCTATTTTTGGATTACTTTATGGGCTAAACTTTGCTCAATATTGTTGTAATCTACTACTTGTCATTCTCAAACGGATGGACAAACTGAAGTTGTAAATAGAACTTTGGGAATACTTGTGCGTGCTATTCTTAAAAAGAACTTGGATTGACATTTCTATGCACTTTATTTTGGGGTTGCCTAGGACTAAGAAGGGGAGGGATTCTATTTTTGGATTACTTTATGGGCTAAACATTGCTCAATATTGTTGTAATCTACTACTTGTCATCCTCAAACGGATGAACAAACTGAAGTTGTCAATAGAACTTATATGGGCTAAACTTTGCTCCATATTGTTGTTATCTACTACTTGTCATCCTCAAACGGATGGACAAACTGAAGTTGTAAATAGAACTTTGGGAACACTTTTGCGTGCTATTCTTAAAAAGAACTTGGATTGACATTTCTATGCACTTTATTTTGGGGTTGCCTAGGACTGAGAAGGTGAGGGATTCTATTTTTGGATTACTTTATGGGCTAAACTTTGCTCAATATTGTTGTAATCTACTACTTGTCATCCTCAAACGGATGGACAAACTGAAGTTGTAAATAGAACTTTGAGAACACTTTTGCGTGCTATTCTTAAAAAGAACTTGGATTGACATTTCTATGGACTTTATTCTGGGGTTGCCTAGGACTAAGAAGGGGAGGGATTCTATTTTTGGATTACTTTATGGGCTAAACTTTGCTCAATATTGTTGTAATCTACTATTTGTCATCCTCAAACGGATGGACAAACTGAAGTTGTCAATAGAACTTATATGGGATAAACTTTGCTCAATATTGTTGTAATCTACTACTTGTCATCCCTAAACGGATGGACAAACTGAAGTTGTAAATAGAACTTTGGGAACACTTGTGCGTGCTATTCTTAAAAGAACTTGGATTGACATTTCTATGGACTTTATTTTGGGGTTGCCTAGGACTAAGAAGGGAAGGGATTCTATTTTTGCATTACTTTATGGGCTAAACTTTGCTCCATATTGTTGTAATCTACTACTTGTCATCCTCAAACGGATGGACAAACTGAAGTTGTAAATAGAACTTTGGGAACACTTTTGCGTGCTATTCTTAAAAGAACTTGGACTGACATTTCTATGCACTTTATTTTAGGGTTGCCTAGGACTAAGAAGGGGAGGGATTCTATTTTTGGATTACTTTATGGGCTAAACTTTGCTCAATATTGTTGTAATCTACTACTTGTCATCCTCAAACGGATGGAAAAACTGAAGTTGTCAATAGAACTTATATGGCCTAACCTTTGCTCAATATTGTTGTAATCTACTACTTGTCATTCTCAAACGGATGGACAAACTGAAGTTGTAAATAGAACTTTGGGAACACTTTTGCGTGCTATTCTTAAAAAGAACTTGGATTGACATTTCTATGCACTTTATTTTGGGGTTGCCTAGGACTGAGAAGGGGAGGGATTCTATTTTTGGATTACTTTATGGGCTAAACTTTGCTCAATATTGTTGTAATCTACTACTTGTCATCCTCAAACAGATGGACAAACTGAAGTAGTCAATAGAACTTTGGGAACACTTTTGCGTGCTATTCTTAAAAAGAACTTGGATTGACATTTCTATGGACTTTATTTTGGGGTTGCCTAGGACTAAGAAGGGGAGGGATTCTATTTTTGCATTACTTTATGGGCTAAACTTTGCTCCATATTGTTGTAATCTACTACTTGTCATCCTCAAACGGATGGACAAACTGAAGTTGTAAATAGAACTTTGGGAACACTTTTGCGTGCTATTCTTAAAAAGAACTTGGATTGACATTTCTATGGATTTTATTTTTGGGTTGCCTAGGACTAAGAAGGGGAGGGATTCTATTTTTGGATTACTTTATGGGCTAAACTTTGCTCAATATTGTTGTAATCTACTATTTGTCATCCTCAAACGGATGGACAAACTGAAGTTGTCAATAGAACTTATATGGGCTAAACTTTGCTCAATATTGTTGTAATCTACTACTTGTCATCCCAAACGGATGGACAAACTGAAGTTGTAAATAGAACTTTGGGAACACTTGTGCGTGCTATTCTTAAAAGAACTTGGATTGACATTTCTATGGACTTTATTTTGGGGTTGCCTAGGACTAAGAAGGGGAGGGATTCTATTTTTGCATTACTTTATGGGCTAAACTTTGCTCCATATTGTTGTAATCTACTACTTGTCATCCTCAAACGGATGGACAAACTGAAGTTGTAAATAGAATTTTGGGAACACTTGTGCGTGCAATTCTTAAAAGAACTTGGATTAACATTTCTATGCACTTTATTTTGGGGTTGTCTAGGACTAAGAAGGGGAGGGATTCTATTTTTGGATTACTTTATGGGCTAAACTTTGATCAATATTGTTGTAATCTACTACTTGTCATCCTCAAACAGATGGAAAAACTGAAGTTGTCAATAGAACTTATATGGCCTAACCTTTGCTCAATATTGTTGTAATCTACTACTTGTCATTCTCAAACGGATGGACAAACTGAAGTTGTAAATAGAACTTTGGGAACACTTTTGCGTGCTATTCTTAAAAAGAACTTGGATTGACATTTCTATGCACTTTATTTTGGGGTTGCCTAGGACTGAGAAGGGGAGGGATTCTATTTTTGGATTACTTTATGAGCTAAACTTTGCTCAATATTGTTGTAATCTACTACTTGTCATCCTCAAACAGATGGACAAACTGAAGTAGTCAATAGAACTTTGGGAACACTTTTGCTTGCTATTCTTAAAAGAACTTGGATTGACATTTCTATGGACTTTATTTTGGGGTTGCCTAGGACTAAGAAGGGGAGGGATTCTATTTTTGCATTACTTTATGGGCTAAACTTTGCTCCATATTGTTGTAATCTACTACTTGTCATCCTCAAACGGATGGACAAACTGAAGTTGTAAATAGAACTTTGGGAACACTTTTGCGTGCTATTCTTAAAAAGAACTTGGATTGACATTTCTATGGACTTTATTTTGGGGTTGCCTAGGACTAAGAAGGGGAGGGATTCTATTTTTGGATTACTTTATGGGCTAAACTTTGCTCAATATTGTTGTAATCTACTATTTGTCATCCTCAAACGGATGGACAAACTGAAGTTGTCAATAGAACTTATATGGGCTAAACTTTGCTCAATATTGTTGTAATCTACTACTTGTCATCCCCAAACGGATGGACAAACTGAAGTTGTAAATAGAACTTTGGGAACACTTGTGCGTGCTATTCTTAAAAGAACTTGGATTGACATTTCTATGGACTTTATTTTGGGGTTGCCTAGGACTAAGAAGGGGAGGGATTCTATTTTTGCATTACTTTATGGGCTAAACTTTGCTTCATATTGTTGTAATCTACTACTTGTCATCCTCAAACGGATGGACAAACTGAAGTTGTAAATAGAACTTTGGGAACACTTTTGCGTGCTATTCTTAAAAGAACTTGGACTGACATTTCTGTGGACTTTATTTTGGGGTTGCCTAGGACTAATAAGGTGAGGGATTCTATTTTTGGATTACTTTATGGGCTAAACTTTGCTCAATATTGTTGTAATCTACTACTTGTCATCCTCAAACGGATGGACAAACTGAAGTTGTAAATAGAACTTTGGGAACACTTGTGCGTGCTATTCTTAAAAGAACTTGGATTAACATTTCTATGCACTTTATTTTGGGGTTGCCTAGGACTAAGAAGGGGAGGGATTCTATTTTTGGATTACTTTATGGGCTAAACTTTGCTCAATATTGTTGTAATCTACTACTTGTCATCCTCAAACCGATGGACAAACTGAAGTTGTCAATAGAACTTTAGGAACACTTTTGCGTGCTATTCTTAAAAAGAACTTGGATTGACATTTCTATGGACTTTATTTTGGGGTTGCCAAGGACTAAGAAGGGGAGGGATTCTATTTTTGGATTACTTTATGGCTAAACTTTGCTCAATATTGTTGTAATCTACTACTTGTCATCCTCAAACAGATGGACAAACTGAAGTTGTAAATAGAACTTTGGGAACACTTTTGCGTGCTATTCTTAAAAAGAACTTGGATTGACATTTCTATGGACTTTATTTTGGGGTTGCCTAGGACTAAGAAGGGGAGGGATTCTATTTTTGGATTACTTTATGGGCTAAACTTTGCACAATAAAGTTGTAATCTACTACTTGTCATCCTCAAACGGATGGACGAACTGAAGTTGTCAATAGAACTTTGGGAACACTTTTGCGTGCTATTCTTAAAAGAATTTGGATTGACATTTCTATGCCCTTTATTTTGGGGTTGCCTAGGACTAAGAAGGGGAGGGATTCTATTTTTGGATTACTTTATGGGCTAAAATTTGCTCAATATTGTTGTAATCTACTACTTGTCATCCTCAAACGGATGGACAAACTGAAGTTGTCAATAGAACTCATATGGGCTAAACTTTGCTCAATATTGTTGTAATCTACTACTTGTCATCCCCAAACGGATGGACAAACTGAAGTTGTAAATAGAACTTTGGGAACACTTGTGCGTGCTATTCTTAAAAAGAACTTGGATTGACATTTCTATGCACTTTATTTGGGGTTGCCTAGGACTAAGAAGGGGAGGGATTCTATTTTTGGATTACTTTATGGCCTAACTTTGCTCCATATTGTTGTAATCTACTACTTGTCATCCTCAAACGGATGGACAAACTGAAGTTGTCAATAGAACTTTGGGAACACTTTTGCGTGTTATTCTTAAAAGAACTTGGATTGACATTTCTATGGACTTTATTTTGGGGTTGCCTAGGACTAAGAAGGGGAGGGATTCTATTTTTGGATTACTTTATGGGCTAAACTTTGCACAATAAAGTTGTAATCTACTACTTGTCATCCTCAAACAGATGGACAAACTGAAGTTGTAAATAGAACTTTGGGAACACTTTTGCGTGCTATTCTTAAAAAGAACTTGGATTGACATTTCTATGGACTTTATTTTGGGGTTGCCTAGGACTAAGAAGGGGAGGGAATTCTATTTTTGGATTACTTTATGGGCTAAACTTTGCTCAATATTGTTGTAATCTACTATTTGTCATCCTCAAACGGATGGACAAACTGAAGTTGTCAATAGAACTTATATGGGCTAAACTTTGCTCAATATTGTTGTAATCTACTACTTGTCATCCCCAAACGGATGGACAAACTGAAGTTGTAAATAGAACTTTGGGAACACTTGTGCGTGCTATTCTTAAAAGAACTTGGATTGACATTTCTATGGACTTTATTTTGGGGTTGCCTAGGACTAAGAAGGGGAGGGATTCTATTTTTGCATTACTTTATGGGCTAAACTTTGCTCCATATTGTTGTAATCTACTACTTGTCATCCTCAAACGGATGGACAAACTGAAGTTGTAAATAGAACTTTGGGAACACTTTTGCGTGCTATTCTTAAAGGAACTTGGACTGACATTTCTATGGACTTTATTTTGGGGTTGCCTAGGACTAAGAAGGTGAGGGATTCTATTTTTGGATTACTTTATGGGCTAAACTTTGCTCAATATTGTTGTAATCTACTACTTGTCATCCTCAAACGGATGGAAAAACTGAAGTTGTAAATAGAACTTTGGGAACACTTGTTCGTGCTATTCTTAAAAGAACTTGGATTAACATTTCTATGCACTTTATTTTGGGGTTGTCTAGGACTAAGAAGTGGAGGGATTCTATTTTTGGATTACTTTATGGGCTAAACTTTGCTCAATATTGTTGTAATCTACTACTTGTCATCCTCAAACGGATGGAAAAACTGAAGTTGTCAAAAGAACTTATATGGCCTAACCTTTTGCTCAATATTGTTGTAATCTACTACTTGTCATTCTCAAACGGATGGACAAACTGAAGTTGTAAATAGAACTTTGGGAACACTTTTGCGTGCTATTCTTAAAAAGAACTTTGATTGATATTTCTATGCACTTTATTTTGGGGTTGCCTAGGACTGAGAAGGGGAGGGATTCTATTTTTGGATTACTTTATGGGCTAAACTTTGCTCAATATTGTTGTAATCTACTACTTGTCATCCTCAAACAGATGGACAAACTGAAGTAGTCAATAGAACTTTGGGAACACTTTTGCGTGCTATTCTTAAAAAGAACTTGGATTGACATTTCTATGGACTCTATTTTGTGGTTGCCTAGGACTAAGAAGGGGAGGGATTCTATTTTTGCATTACTTTATGGGCTAAACTTTGCTCCATATTGTTGTAATCTACTACTTGTCATCCTCAAACGGATGGACAAACTGAAGTTGTAAATAGAACTTTGGGAACACTTTTGCGTGCTATTCTTAAAAAGAACTTGGATTGACATTTCTATGGACTTTATTTTGGGGTTGCCTAGGACTAAGAAGGGGAGGGATTCTATTTTTGAATTACTTTATGGGCTAAACTTTGCTCAATATTGTTGTAATCTACTATTTGTCATCCTCAAACGGATGGACAAACTGAAGTTGTCAATAGAACTTATATGGGCTAAACTTTGCTAAATATTGTTGTAATCTACTACTTGTCATCCCCAAACGGATGGACAAACTGAAGTTGTAAATAGAACTTTGGGAACACTTGTTCGTGCTATTCTTAAAAGAACTTGGATTGACATTTCTACGGACTTTATTTTGGGGTTGCCTAGGACTAAGAAGGGGAGGGATTCTATTTTTGCATTACTTTATGGGCTAAACTTTGCTCCATATTGTTGTAATCTACTACTT
Source organism: Primulina eburnea (assembly GCF_022965805.1). NCBI lineage: Eukaryota > Viridiplantae > Streptophyta > Magnoliopsida > Lamiales > Gesneriaceae > Primulina > Primulina eburnea. The sequence continues at coordinate 48,933 of NW_027330677.1, forward strand.
GTCATCCTCAAACGGATGGACAAACTGAAGTTGTAAATAGAACTTTGGGAACACTTTTGCGTGCTATTCTTAAAAGAACTTGGACTGACATTTCTGTGGACTTTATTTTTGGGTTGCCTAGGACTAAGAAGGTGAGGGATTCTATTTTTGGATTACTTTATGGGCTAAACTTTGCTCAATATTGTTGTAATCTACTACTTGTCATCCTCTAACGGATGGACAAACTGAAGTTGTAAATAGAACTTTGGGAACACTTGTGCGTGCTATTCTTAAAAGAACTTGGATTAACATTTCTATGCACTTTATTTTGGGGTTGTCTAGGACTAAGAAGGGGAGGGATTCTATTTTTGGATTACTTTATGGGCTAAACTTTGCGCAATATTGTTGTAATCTACTACTTGTCATCCTCAAACGGATGGAAAAACTGAAGTTGTCAATAGAACTCATATGGCCAAACCTTTGCTCAATATTGTTGTAATCTACTACTTGTCATCCCCAAACGGATGGACAAACTGAAGTTGTAAATAGAACTTTGGGAACACTTGTGCGTGCTATTCTTAAAAAGAACTTGGATTGACATTTCTATGCACTTTATTTTGGGGTTGCCTAGGACTGAGAAGGGGAGGAATTCTATTTTTGGATTACTTTATGGGCTAAACTTTGCTCAATATTGTTGTAATCTACTACTTGTCATCCTCAAACGGATGGAAAAACTGAAGTTGTAAATAGAACTTTGGGAACACTTGTTCGTGCTATTCTTAAAAGAACTTGGATTCACATTTCTATGCACTTTATTTTGGGGTTGCCTAGGACTAAGAAGGTGAGGGATTCTATTTTTGGATTACTTTATGGGCTAAACTTTGCTCAATATTGTTGTAATCTACTACTTGTCATCCTCAAACGGATGGAAAAACTGAAGTTGTAAATAGAACTTTGGGAACACTTGTTCGTGCTATTCTTAAAAGAACTTGGATTAACATTTCTATGCACTTTATTTTGGGGTTGTCTAGGACTAAGAAGTGGAGGGATTCTATTTTTGGATTACTTTATGGGCTAAACTTTGCTCAATATTGTTGTAATCTACTACTTGTCATCCTCAAACGGATGGAAAAACTGAAGTTGTCAAAAGAACTTATATGGCCTAACCTTTTGCTCAATATTGTTGTAATCTACTACTTGTCATTCTCAAACGGATGGACAAACTGAAGTTGTAAATAGAACTTTGGGAACACTTTTGCGTGCTATTCTTAAAAAGAACTTTGATTGATATTTCTATGCACTTTATTTTGGGGTTGCCTAGGACTGAGAAGGGGAGGGATTCTATTTTTGGATTACTTTATGGGCTAAACTTTGCTCAATATTGTTGTAATCTACTACTTGTCATCCTCAAACAGATGGACAAACTGAAGTAGTCAATAGAACTTTGGGAACACTTTTGCGTGCTATTCTTAAAAAGAACTTGGATTGACATTTCTATGGACTTTATTTTGGGGTTGCCTAGGACTAAGAAGGGGAGGGATTCTATTTTTGCATTACTTTATGGGCTAAACTTTGCTCCATATTGTTGTAATCTACTACTTGTCATCCTCAAACGGATGGACAAACTGAAGTTGTAAATAGAACTTTGGGAACACTTTTGCGTGCTATTCTTAAAAAGAACTTGGATTGACATTTCTATGGACTTTATTTTGGGGTTGCCTAGGACTAAGAAGGGGAGGGATTCTATTTTTGGATTACTTTATGGGCTAAACTTTGCTCAATATTGTTGTAATCTACTATTTGTCATCCTCAAACGGATGGACAAACTGAAGTTGTCAATAGAACTTATATGGGCTAAACTTTGCTCAATATTGTTGTAATCTATTACTTGTCATCCCCAAACGGATGGACAAACTGAAGTTGTAAATAGAACTTTGGGAACACTTGTGCGTGCTATTCTTAAAAGAACTTGGATTGACATTTCTATGGACTTTATTTTGGGGTTGCCTAGGACTAAGAAGGGGAGGGATTCTATTTTTGCATTACTTTATGGGCTAAACTTTGCTCCATATTGTTGTAATCTACTACTTGTCATCCTCAAACGGATGGACAAACTGAAGTTGTAAATAGAACTTTGGGAACACTTTTGCGTGCTATTCTTAAAAGAACTTGGACTGACATTTCTGTGGACTTTATTTTTGGGTTGCCTAGGACTAAGAAGGTGAGGGATTCTATTTTTGGATTACTTTATGGGCTAAACTTTGCTCAATATTGTTGTAATCTACTACTTGTCATCCTCAAACGGATGGACAAACTGAAGTTGTAAATAGAACTTTGGGAACACTTGTGCGTGCTATTCTTAAAAGAACTTGGATTAACATTTCTATGCACTTTATTTTGGGGTTGTCTAGGACTAAGAAGGGGAGGGATTCTATTTTTGGATTACTTTATGGGCTAAACTTTGCTCAATATTGTTGTAATCTACTACTTGTCATCCTCAAACGGATGGAAAAACTGAAGTTGTCAATAGAACTTATATGGCTAAACTTTGCTCAATATTGTTGTAATCTACTACTTGTCATCCTCAAACAGATGGACAAACTGAAGTTGTAAATAGAACTTTGGGAACACTTTTGCGTGCTATTCTTAAAAAGAACTTGGATTGACATTTCTATGGACTTTATTTTGGGGTTGCCTAGGACTAAGAATGGGAGGGATTCTATTTTTGGATTACTTTATGGGCTAAACTTTGCACAATAAAGTTGTAATCTACAACTTGTCATCCTCAAACGGATGGACAAACTAAAGTTGTAAATAGAACTTTGGGAACACTTGTGCGTGCTATTCTTAAAAGAACTTGGATTAACATTTCTATGCACTTTATTTTGGGGTTGCCTAGGACTAAGAAGGGGAGGGATTCTATTTTTGGATTACTTTATGGGCTAAACTTTGCTCAATATTGTTGTAATCTACTACTTGTCATCCTCAAACGGATGGACAAACTGAAGTTGTAAATAGAACTTTGGGAACACTTTTGCGTGCTATTCTTAAAAAGAACTTGGATTGACATTTCTATGCACTTTATTTTGGGGTTGCCTAGGACTGAGAAGGGGAGGGATTCTATTTTTGGTTTACTTTATTGGCTAAACTTTGCTCAATATTGTTGTAATCTACTATTTGTCATCCTCAAACGGATGGACAAACTGAAGTTGTCAATAAAACTTATATGGGCTAAACTTTGCTCAATATTGTTGTAATCTACTACTTGTCATCCCCAAACGGATGGACAAACTGAAGTTGTAAATAGAACTTTGGGAACACTTGTGCGTGCTATTCTTAAAAAGAACTTGGATTGACATTTCTATGCACTTTATTTTGGGGTTGCCTAGGACTGAGAAGGGGAGGAATTCTATTTTTGGATTACTTTATGGGCTAAACTTTGCTCAATATTGTTGTAATCTACTACTTGTCATCCTCAAACAGATGGACAAACTGAAGTAGTCAATAGAACTTTGGGAACACTTTTGCGTGCTATTCTTAAAAAGAACTTGGATTGACATTTCTATGGACTTTATTTTGGGGTTGCCTAGGACTAAGAAGGGGAGGGATTCTATTTTTGCATTACTTTATGGGCTAAACTTTGCTCCATATTGTTGTAATCTACTACTTGTCATCCTCAAACGGATGGACAAACTGAAGTTGTAAATAGAACTTTGGGAACACTTTTGCGTGCTATTCTTAAAAAGAACTTGGATTGACATTTCTATGGACTTTATTTTGGGGTTGCCTAGGACTAAGAAGGGGAGGGATTCTATTTTTGGATTACTTTATGGGCTAAACTTTGCTCAATATTGTTGTAATCTACTATTTGTCATCCTCAAACGGATGGACAAACTGAAGTTGTCAATAGAACTTATATGGGCTAAACTTTGCTCAATATTGTTGTAATCTATTACTTGTCATCCCCAAACGGATGGACAAACTGAAGTTGTAAATAGAACTTTGGGAACACTTGTGCGTGCTATTCTTAAAAGAACTTGGATTGACATTTCTATGGACTTTATTTTGGGGTTGCCTAGGACTAAGAAGGGGAGGGATTCTATTTTTGCATTACTTTATGGGCTAAACTTTGCTCCATATTGTTGTAATCTACTACTTGTCATCCTCAAACGGATGGACAAACTGAAGTTGTAAATAGAACTTTGGGAACACTTTTGCGTGCTATTCTTAAAAGAACTTGGACTGACATTTCTGTGGACTTTATTTTTGGGTTGCCTAGGACTAAGAAGGTGAGGGATTCTATTTTTGGATTACTTTATGGGCTAAACTTTGCTCAATATTGTTGTAATCTACTACTTGTCATCCTCAAACGGATGGACAAACTGAAGTTGTAAATAGAACTTTGGGAACACTTGTGCGTGCTATTCTTAAAAGAACTTGGATTAACATTTCTATGCACTTTATTTTGGGGTTGTCTAGGACTAAGAAGGGGAGGGATTCTATTTTTGGATTACTTTATGGGCTAAACTTTGCTCAATATTGTTGTAATCTACTACTTGTCATCCTCAAACGGATGGAAAAACTGAAGTTGTCAATAGAACTTATATGGCTAAACTTTGCTCAATATTGTTGTAATCTACTACTTGTCATCCTCAAACAGATGGACAAACTGAAGTTGTAAATAGAACTTTGGGAACACTTTTGCGTGCTATTCTTAAAAAGAACTTGGATTGACATTTCTATGGACTTTATTTTGGGGTTGCCTAGGACTAAGAATGGGAGGGATTCTATTTTTGGATTACTTTATGGGCTAAACTTTGCACAATAAAGTTGTAATCTACAACTTGTCATCCTCAAACGGATGGACAAACTAAAGTTGTAAATAGAACTTTGGGAACACTTGTGCGTGCTATTCTTAAAAGAACTTGGATTAACATTTCTATGCACTTTATTTTGGGGTTGCCTAGGACTAAGAAGGGGAGGGATTCTATTTTTGGATTACTTTATGGGCTAAACTTTGCTCAATATTGTTGTAATCTACTACTTGTCATCCTCAAACGGATGGACAAACTGAAGTTGTAAATAGAACTTTGGGAACACTTTTGCGTGCTATTCTTAAAAAGAACTTGGATTGACATTTCTATGCACTTTATTTTGGGGTTGCCTAGGACTGAGAAGGGGAGGGATTCTATTTTTGGTTTACTTTATGGGCTAAACTTTGCTCAATATTGTTGTAATCTACTATTTGTCATCCTCAAACGGATGGACAAACTGAAGTTGTCAATAGAACTTATATGGGCTAAACTTTGCTCAATATTGTTGTAATCTACTACTTGTCATCCCCAAACGGATGGACAAACTGAAGTTGTAAATAGAAATTTGGGAACACTTGTGCGTGCTATTCTTAAAAGAACTTGGATTGACATTTCTATGGACTTTATTTTGGGGTTGCCTAGGACTAAGAAGGGGAGGGATTCTATTTTTGCATTACTTTATGGGCTAAACTTTGCTCCATATTGTTGTAATCTACTACTTGTCATCCTCAAACGGATGGACAAACTGAAGTTGTAAATAGAACTTTGGGAACACTTTTGCGTGCTATTCTTAAAAGAACTTGGACTGACATTTCTGTGGACTTTATTTTTGGGTTGCCTAGGACTAAGAAGGTGAGGGATTCTATTTTTGGATTACTTTATGGGCTAAACTTTGCTCAATATTGTTGTAATCTACTACTTGTCATCCTCAAACGGATGGACAAACTGAAGTTGTAAATAGAACTTTGGGAACACTTGTGCGTGCTATTCTTAAAAGAACTTGGATTAACATTTCTATGCACTTTATTTTGGGGTTGTCTAGGACTAAGAAGTGGAGGGATTCTATTTTTGGATTACTTTATGGGCTAAACTTTGCTCAATATTGTTGTAATCTACTACTTGTCATCCTCAAACGGATGGAAAAACTGAAGTTGTCAATAGAACTTATATGGCCTAACATTTGCTCAATATTGTTGTAATCTACTACTTGTCATTCTCAAACGGATGGACAAACTGAAGTTGTAAATAGAACTTTGGGAACACTTTTGCGTGCTATTCTTAAAAAGAACTTGGATTGACATTTCTATGCACTTTATTTTGGGGTTGCCTAGGACTGAGAAGGGGAGGAATTCTATTTTTGGATTACTTTATGGGCTAAACTTTGCTCAATATTGTTGTAATCTACTACTTGTCATCCTCAAACAGATGGACAAACTGAAGTAGTCAATAGAACTTTGGGAAAACTTTTGCGTGCTATTCTTAAAAAGAACTTGGATTGACATTTCTATGGACTTTATTTTGGGGTTGCCTAGGACTAAGAAGGGGAGGGATTCTATTTTTGCATTACTTTATGGGCTAAACTTTGCTCTATATTGTTGTAATCTACTACTTGTCATCCTCAAACGGATGGACAAACTGAAGTTGTAAATAGAACTTTGGGAACACTTTTGCGTGCTATTCTTAAAAAAAACTTGGATTGACATTTCTATGGACTTTATTTTGGGGTTGCCTAGGACTAAGAAGGGGAGGGATTCTATTTTTGGATTACTTTATGGGCTAAACTTTGCTCAATATTGTTGTAATCTACTATTTGTCATCCTCAAACGGATGGACAAACTGAAGTTGTCAATAGAACTTATATGGGCTAAACTTTGCTCAATATTGTTGTAATCTACTACTTGTCATCCCCAAACGGATGGACAAACTGAAGTTGTAAATAGAACTTTGGGAACACTTGTGCGTGCTATTCTTAAAAGAACTTGGATTGACATTTCTATGGACTTTATTTTGGGGTTGCCTAGGACTAAGAAGGGGAGGGATTCTATTTTTGCATTACTTTATGGGCTAAACTTTGCTCAATATTGTTGTAATCTACTACTTGTCATCCTCAAACGGATGGACAAACTGAAGTTGTAAATAGAACTTTGGGAACACTTTTGCGTGCTATTCTTAAAAAGAACTTGGATTGACATTTCTATGCACTTTATTTTGGGGTTGCCTAGGACTGAGAAGGTGAGGGATTCTATTTTTGGATTACTTTATGGGCTAAACTTTGCTCAATATTGTTGTAATCTACTACTTGTCATCCTCAAACGGATGGACAAACTGAAGTTGTAAATAGAACTTATATGGGCTAAACTTTGCTCAATATTGTTGTAATCTACTACTTGTCATCCCCAAACGGATGGACAAACTGAAGTTGTAAATAGAACTTTGGGAACACTTGTGCGTGCTATTCTTAAAAGAACTTGGATTAACATTTCTATGCACTTTATTTTGGGGTTGCCTAGGACTAAGAAGGGGAGGGATTCTATTTTTGGATTACTTTATGGGCTAAACTTTGCTCAATATTATTGTAATCTACTACTTGTCATCCTCAAACGGATGGAAAAACTGAAGTTGTCAAAGAACTTATATGGCCTAATCTTTGCTCAATATTGTTGTAATCTACTACTTGTCATTCTCAAACGGATGGACAAACTGAAGTTGTAAATAGAACTTTGGGAACACTTTTGCGTGCTATTCTTAAAAGAACTTGGACTGACATTTCTATGCACTTTATTTTGGGGTTGCCTTGGACTAAGAAGGTGAGGGATTCTATTTTTGGATTATTTTATGGGCTAAACTTTGCTCAATATTGTTGTAATCTACTACTTGTCATCCTCAAACGGATGGACAAACTGAAGTTGTAAATAGAACTTTGGGAACACTTGTGCGTGCTATTCTTAAAAAGAACTTGGATTGACATTTCTATGCACTTTATTTTGGGGTTGCCTAGGACTAAGAAGGGGAGGGATTCTATTTTTGGATTACTTTATGGGCTAAACATTGCTCAATATTGTTGTAATCTACTACTTGTCATCCTCAAACGGATGGACAAACTGAAGTTGTCAATAGAACTTATATGGGCTAAACTTTGCTCAATATTGTTGTAATCTACTACTTGTCATCGCCAAACGGATGGACAAACTGAAGTTGTAAATAGAACTTTGGGAACACTTTTGCGTGCTATTCTTAAAAGAACTTGGACTGACATTTCTGTGGACTTTATTTTGAGGTTGCCTAGGACTAAGAAGGTGAGGGATTCTATTTTTGGATTACTTTATGGGCTAAACTTTGCTCAATATTGTTGTAATCTACTACTTGTCATCCTCAAACGGATGGACAAACTGAAGTTGTAAATAGAACTTTGGGAACACTTTTGCGTGCTATTCTTAAAAGAACTTGGAATGACATTTCTATGGACTTTATTTTGGGGTTGCCTAGGACTAAGAAGGTGAAAGATTCTATTTTTGGAAATCACTTTATGTGCTAAACTTTGCTCAATATTGTTGTAATCTACTACTTGTCATCCTCAAACGGATGGACAAACTGAAGTTGTAAATAGAACTTTGGGAACACTTTTGCGTGCTATTCTTAAAAAGAACTTGGATTGACATTTCTATGCACTTTATTTTGGGGTTGCCTAGGACTGAGAAGGTGAGGGATTCTATTTTTGGATTACTTTATGGGCTAAACTTTGCTCAATATTGTTGTAATCTACTACTTGTCATCCTCAAACGGATGGACAAACTGAAGTTGTAAATAGAACTTTGGGAACACTTTTGCGTGCTATTCTTAAAGAAAACGGATGGACAAACTGAAGTTGTAAATAGAACTTTGGGAACACTTTTGCGTGCTATTTTTAAAAAGAACTTGGATTGACATTTCTATGGACTTTATTTTTGGGTTGCCTAGGACTAAGAAGGGGAGGGATTCTATTTTTGGATTACTTTATGGGCTAAACTTTGCTCAATATTGTTGTAATCTACTACTTGTCATCCTCAAACGGATGGACAAACTGAAGTTGTAAAATAGAACTTTGGGAACACTTTTGCGTGCTATTCTTAAAAAGAACTTGGATTGACATTTCTATGGACTTTATTTTGGGGTTGCCAAGGACTAAGAAGGGGAGGAATTCTATTTTGGGATTACTTATGGGCTAAACTTTGCTCCATATTGTTGTAATCTACTACTTGTCATCCTCAAACGGATGGACAAACTGAAGTTGTAAATAGAACTTTGGGAACACTTTTGCGTGCTATTCTTAAAGGAACTTGGACTGACATTTCTATGGACTTTATTTTGGGGTTGCCTAGGACTAAGAAGGTGAGGGATTCTATTTTTGGATTACTTTATGTGCTAAACTTTGCTCAATATTGTTGTAATCTACTACTTGTCATCCTCAAACGGATGGACTAACTGAAGTTGTAAATAGAACTTTGGGAACACTTTTGCGTGCTATTCTTAAAAAGAACTTGGATTGACATTTCTATGGACTTTATTTTGGGGTTGCCTAGGATTAAGAAGGGGAGGGATTCTATTTTTGGATTACTTTATGGGCTAAACTTTGCACAATATTGTTGTAATCTACTACTTGTCATCCTCAAACAGATGGACAAACTGAAGTTGTCAATAGAACTTTGGGATCACTTTTGCGTGCTATTCTTAAAAGAAGGGGAGGGATTCTATTTTCGGATTACTTTATGAACTAAACTTTGTTCAATATTGTTGTAATCTACTACTTGTCATCCCCAAACGGATGGACAAACTGAAGTTGTAAATAGAACTTTGGGAACACTTTTGCGTGCTATTCATAAAAGAACTTGGATTGACATTTCTATGCACTTTATTTTGGGGTTGCCTAGGACTAAGAAGGGGAGGGATTCTATTTTTGGATTACTTTATGGCCTAACCTTGCTCCATATTGTTGTAATCTACTACTTGTCATCCTCAAACGGATGGACAAACCGAAGTTGTCAATAGAACTTTGGGAACACTTTTGCGTGCTATTCTTAAAAAGAACTTGGATTGACATTTCTATGGACTTTATTTTGGGGTTGCCTAGGACTAAGAAGGGGAGGGATTCTATTTTTGGATTACTTTATGGGCTAAACTTTGCACAATAAAGTTGTAATCTACTACTTGTCATCCTCAAACGGATGGACAAACTGAAGTTGTAAATAGAACTTTGGGAACACTTTTACGTGCTATTCTTAAAAAGAACTTGGATTGACATTTCTATGCACTTTATTTTGGGGTTGCCTAGGACTAAGAAGGGGAGGGATTCTATTTTTGGATTACTTTATGGGCTAAACTTTGCTCAATATTGTTGTAATCTACTATTTGTCATCCTCAAACGGATGGATAAACTGAAGTTGTCAATAGAACTTATATGGGCTAAACTTTGCTCAATATTGTTGTAATCTACTACTTGTCATCTCCAAACGGATGGACAAACTGAAGTTGTAAATAGAACTTTGGGAACACTTGTGCGTGCTATTCTTAAAAGAACTTTGATTGACATTTCTATGGACTTTATTTTGGGGTTGCCTAGGACTAAGAAGGGGAGGGATTCTATTTTTGGATTACTTTATGGGCTAAACTTTGCTCCATATTGTTGTAATCTACTACTTGTCATCCTCAAACGGATGGACAAACTGAAGTTGTAAATAGAACTTTGGGAACACTTTTGCGTGCTATTCTTAAAAGAACTTGGACTGACATTTCTATGGACTTTATTTTGGGGTTGCCTAGGACTAAGAAGGTGAAAGATTCTATTTTTGGAAATCACTTTATGTGCTAAACTTGCTCAATATTGTTGTAATCTACTACTTGTCATCCTCAAACGGATGGACAAACTGAAGTTGTCAATAGAACTTTGGGAACACTTTTGCGTGTTATTCTTAAAAAGAACTTGGATTGACATTTCTATGGACTTTATTTTGGGGTTGCCTAGGACTAAGAAGGGGAGGGATTCTATTTTTGGATTACTTTATGGGCTAAACTTTGCTCAATATTGTTGTAATCTACTACTTGTCATCCTCAAACGGATGGACAAACTGAAGTTGTAAATAGAACTTTGGGAACACTTTTGCGTGCTATTCTTAAAAAGAACTTGGATTGACATTTCTATGCACTTTATTTTGGGGTTGTCTAGGACTAAGAAGGGGAGGGATTCTATTTTTGGATTACTTTATGGGCTAAACTTTGCTCAATATTGTTGTAATCTACTACTTGTCATCCTCAAACGGATGGACAAACTGAAGTTGTAAATAGAACTTTGGGAACACTTTTGCGTGCTATTCTTAAAAAGAACTTGGATTGACATTTCTATGGACTTTATTTTTGGGTTGCCTAGGACTAAGAAGGGGAGGGATTCTATTTTTGGATTACTTTATGGGCTAAACTTTGCTCAATATTGTTGTAATCTACTACTTGTCATCCTCAAACGGATGGACAAACTGAAGTTGTAAATAGAACTTTGGGAACACTTTTGCGTGCTATTCTTAAAAAGAACTTGGATTGACATTTCTATGGACTTTATTTTTGGGTTGCCTAGGACTAAGAAGGGGAGGGATTCTATTTTTGGATTACTTTATGGGCTAAACTTTGCTCAATATTGTTGTAATCTACTACTTGTCATCCTCAAACGGATGGACAAACTGAAGTTGTAAAATAGAACTTTGGGAACACTTTTGCGTGCTATTCTTAAAAAGAACTTGGATTGACATTTCTATAGACTTTATTTTGGGGTTGCCAAGGACTAAGAAGGGGAGGAATTCTATTTTTGGATTACTTTATGGGCTAAACTTTGCTCCATATTGTTGTAATCTACTACTTGTCATCCTCAAACGGATGGACAAACTGAAGTTGTAAATAGAACTTTGGGAACACTTTTGCGTGCTATTCTTAAAGGAACTTGGACTGACATTTCTATGGACTTTATTTTGGGGTTGCCTAGGACTAAGAAGGTGAGGGATTCTATTTTTGGATTACTTTATGTGCTAAACTTTGCTCATTATTGTTGTAATCTACTACTTGTCATCCTCAAACAGATGGACAAAATGAAGTTGTAAATAGAACTTTGGGAACACTTTTGCGTGCTATTCTTAAAAAGAACTTGGATTGACATTTCTATGGACTTTATTTTGGGGTTGCCTAGGATTAAGAAAGGGAGGGATTCTATTTTTGGATTACTTTATGGGCTAAACTTTGCACAATATTGTTGTAATCTACTACTTGTCATCCTCAAACAGATGGACAAACTGAAGTTGTCAATAGAACTTTGGGATCACTTTTGCGTGCTATTCTTAAAAGAAGGGAGGGATTCTATTTTCGGATTACTTTATGGGCTAAACTTTGCTCAATATTGTTGTAATCTACTACTTGTCATCCCCAAACGGATGGACAAACTGAAGTTGTAAATAGAACTTTGGGAACACTTTTGCGTGCTATTCTTAAAAAGAACTTGGATTGACATTTCTAAGGACTTTATTTTGGGGTTGCCTAGGATTAAGAAAGGGAGGGATTCTATTTTTGGATTACTTTATGGGCTAAACTTTGCTCAATATTGTTGTAATCTACTATTTGTCATCCTCAAACGGATGGAGAAACTGAAGTTGTCAATAGAACTTATATGGGCTAAACTTTGCTCAATATTGTTGTAATCTACTACTTGTCATCTCCAAACGGATGGACAAACTGAAGTTGTAAATAGAACTTTGGGAACACTTGTGCGTGCTATTCTTAAAAGAACTTTGATTGACATTTCTATGGACTTTATTTTGGGGTTGCCTAGGACTAAGAAGGGGAGGGATTCTATTTTTGGATTACTTTATGGGCTAAACTTTGCTCCATATTGTTGTAATCTACTACTTGTCATCCTCAAACGGATGGACAAACTGAAGTTGTAAATAGAACTTTGGGAACACTTTTGCGTGCTATTCTTAAAAGAACTTGGACTGACATTTTCTATGGACTTTATTTTGGGGTTGCCTAGGACTAAGAAGGTGAAAGATTCTATTTTTGGAAATCACTTTATGTGCTAAACTTTGCTCAATATTGTTGTAATCTACTACTTGTCATCCTCAAACGGATGGACAAACTGAAGTTGTCAATAGAACTTTGGGAACACTTTTGCGTGCTATTCTTAAAAAGAACTTGGATTGACATTTCTATGGACTTTATTTTGGGGTTGCCTAGGACTAAGAAGGGGAGGGATTCTATTTTTGGATTATTTTATGGGCTAAACATTGGTCAATATTGTTGTAATCTACTACTTGTCATCCTCAAACGGATGGACAAACTGAAGTTGTAAATAGAACTTTGGGAACACTTTTGCGTGCTATTCTTAAAGGAACTTGGACTGACATTTCTATGGACTTTATTTTGGGGTTGCCTAGGACTAAGAAGGTGAGGGATTCTATTTTTGGATTACTTTATGTGCTAAACTTTGCTCATTATTGTTGTAATCTACTACTTGTCATCCTCAAACAGATGGACAAAATGAAGTTGTAAATAGAACTTTGGGAACACTTTTGCGTGCTATTCTTAAAAAGAACTTGGATTGACATTTCTATGGACTTTATTTTGGGGTTGCCTAGGATTAAGAAAGGGAGGGATTCTATTTTTGGATTACTTTATGGGCTAAACTTTGCACAATATTGTTGTAATCTACTACTTGTCATCCTCAAACAGATGGACAAACTGAAGTTGTCAATAGAACTTTGGGATCACTTTTGCGTGCTATTCTTAAAAGAAGGGAGGGATTCTATTTTCGGATTACTTTATGGGCTAAACTTTGCTCAATATTGTTGTAATCTACTACTTGTCATCCCCAAACGGATGGACAAACTGAAGTTGTAAATAGAACTTTGGGAACACTTTTGCGTGCTATTCTTAAAAAGAACTTGGATTGACATTTCTATGGACTTTATTTTGGGGTTGCCTAGGATTAAGAAAGGGAGGGATTCTATTTTTGGATTACTTTATGGGCTAAACTTTGCTCAATATTGTTGTAATCTACTATTTGTCATCCTCAAACGGATGGAGAAACTGAAGTTGTCAATAGAACTTATATGGGCTAAACTTTGCTCAATATTGTTGTAATCTACTACTTGTCATCTCCAAACGGATGGACAAACTGAAGTTGTAAATAGAACTTTGGGAACACTTGTGCGTGCTATTCTTAAAAGAACTTTGATTGACATTTCTATGGACTTTATTTTGGGGTTGCCTCGGACTAAGAAGGGGAGGGATTCTATTTTTGGATTACTTTATGGGCTAAACTTTGCTCCATATTGTTGTAATCTACTACTTGTCATCCTCAAACGGATGGACAAACTGAAGTTGTAAATAGAACTTTGGGAACACTTTTGCGTGCTATTCTTAAAAGAACTTGGACTGACATTTTCTATGGACTTTATTTTGGGGTTGCCTAGGACTAAGAAGGTGAAAGATTCTATTTTTGGAAATCACTTTATGTGCTAAACTTTGCTCAATATTGTTGTAATCTACTACTTGTCATCCTCAAACGGATGGACAAACTGAAGTTGTCAATAGAACTTTGGGAACACTTTTGCGTGCTATTCTTAAAAAGAACTTGGATTGACATTTCTATGGACTTTATTTTGGGGTTGCCTAGGACTAAGAAGGGGAGGGATTCTATTTTTGGATTATTTTATGGGCTAAACATTGCTCAATATTGTTGTAATCTACTACTTGTCATCCTCAAACGGATGGACAAACTGAAGTTGTAAATAGAACTTTGGGAACACTTTTGCGTGCTATTCTTAAAGGAACTTGGACTGACATTTCTATGGACTTTATTTTGGGGTTGCCTAGGACTAAGAAGGTGAGGGATTCTATTTTTGGATTACTTTATGTGCTATTGCGTGCTATTCTTAAAAAGAACTTGGATTGACATTTCTATGGACTTTATTTTTGGGTTGCCTAGGACTAAGAAGGGGAGGGATTCTATTTTTGGATTACTTTATGGGCTAAACTTTGCTCAATATTGTTGTAATCTACTACTTGTCATCCTCAAACGGATGGACAAACTGAAGTTGTAAAATAGAACTTTGGGAACACTTTTGCGTGCTATTCTTAAAAAGAACTTGGATTGACATTTCTATGGACTTTATTTTGGGGTTGCCAAGGACTAAGAAGGGGAGGAATTCTATTTTGGGATTACTTTATGGGCTAAACTTTGCTCCATATTGTTGTAATCTACTACTTGTCATCCTCAAACGGATGGACAAACTGAAGTTGTAAATAGAACTTTGGGAACACTTTTGCGTGCTATTCTTAAAGGAACTTGGACTGACATTTCTATGGACTTTATTTTGGGGTTGCCTTGGACTAAGAAGGTGAGGGATTCTATTTTTGGATTACTTTATGTGCTAAACTTTGCTCAATATTGTTGTAATCTACTACTTGTCATCCTCAAACGGATGGACTAACTGAAGTTGTAAATAGAACTTTGGGAACACTTTTGCGTGCTATTCTTAAAAAGAACTTGGATTGACATTTCTATGGACTTTATTTTGGGGTTGCCTAGGATTAAGAAGGGGAGGGATTCTATTTTTGGATTACTTTATGGGCTAAACTTTGCACAATATTGTTGTAATCTACTACTTGTCATCCTCAAACAGATGGACAAACTGAAGTTGTCAATAGAACTTTGGGATCACTTTTGCGTGCTATTCTTAAAAGAAGGGGAGGGATTCTATTTTCGGATTACTTTATGGGCTAAACTTTGTTCAATATTGTTGTAATCTACTACTTGTCATCCCCAAACGGATGGACAAACTGAAGTTGTAAATAGAACTTTGGGAACACTTTTGCGTGCTATTCATAAAAGAACTTGGATTGACATTTCTATGCACTTTATTTTGGGGTTGCCTAGGACTAAGAAGGGGAGGGATTCTATTTTTGGATTACTTTATGGCCTAACCTTGCTCCATATTGTTGTATTCTACTACTTGTCATCCTCAAACGGATGGACAAACCGAAGTTGTCAATAGAACTTTGGGAACACTTTTGCGTGCTATTCTTAAAAAGAACTTGGATTGACATTTCTATGGACTTTATTTTGGGGTTGCCTAGGACTAAGAAGGGGAGGGATTCTATTTTTGGATTATTTTATGGGCTAAACATTGGTCAATATTGTTGTAATCTACTACTTGTCATCCTCAAACGGATGGACAAACTGAAGTTGTAAATAGAACTTTGGGAACACTTTTGCGTGCTATTCTTAAAGGAACTTGGACTGACATTTCTATGGACTTTATTTTGGGGTTGCCTAGGACTAAGAAGGTGAGGGATTCTATTTTTGGATTACTTTATGTGCTAAACTTTGCTCATTATTGTTGTAATCTACTACTTGTCATCCTCAAACAGATGGACAAAATGAAGTTGTAAATAGAACTTTGGGAACACTTTTGCGTGCTATTCTTAAAAAGAACTTGGATTGACATTTCTATGGACTTTATTTTGGGGTTGCCTAGGATTAAGAAAGGGAGGGATTCTATTTTTGGATTACTTTATGGGCTAAACTTTGCACAATATTGTTGTAATCTACTACTTGTCATCCTCAAACAGATGGACAAACTGAAGTTGTCAATAGAACTTTGGGATCACTTTTGCGTGCTATTCTTAAAAGAAGGGAGGGATTCTATTTTCGGATTACTTTATGGGCTAAACTTTGCTCAATATTGTTGTAATCTACTACTTGTCATCCCCAAACGGATGGACAAACTGAAGTTGTAAATAGAACTTTGGGAACACTTTTGCGTGCTATTCTTAAAAAGAACTTGGATTGACATTTCTATGGACTTTATTTTGGGGTTGCCTAGGATTAAGAAAGGGAGGGATTCTATTTTTGGATTACTTTATGGGCTAAACTTTGCTCAATATTGTTGTAATCTACTATTTGTCATCCTCAAACGGATGGAGAAACTGAAGTTGTCAATAGAACTTATATGGGCTAAACTTTGCTCAATATTGTTGTAATCTACTACTTGTCATCTCCAAACGGATGGACAAACTGAAGTTGTAAATAGAACTTTGGGAACACTTGTGCGTGCTATTCTTAAAAGAACTTTGATTGACATTTCTATGGACTTTATTTTGGGGTTGCCTAGGACTAAGAAGGGGAGGGATTCTATTTTTGGATTACTTTATGGGCTAAACTTTGCTCCATATTGTTGTAATCTACTACTTGTCATCCTCAAACGGATGGACAAACTGAAGTTGTAAATAGAACTTTGGGAACACTTTTGCGTGCTATTCTTAAAAGAACTTGGACTGACATTTTCTATGGACTTTATTTTGGGGTTGCCTAGGACTAAGAAGGTGAAAGATTCTATTTTTGGAAATCACTTTATGTGCTAAACTTTGCTCAATATTGTTGTAATCTACTACTTGTCATCCTCAAACGGATGGACAAACTGAAGTTGTCAATAGAACTTTGGGAACACTTTTGCGTGCTATTCTTAAAAAGAACTTGGATTGACATTTCTATGGACTTTATTTTGGGGTTGCCTAGGACTAAGAAGGGGAGGGATTCTATTTTTGGATTATTTTATGGGCTAAACATTGCTCAATATTGTTGTAATCTACTACTTGTCATCCTCAAACGGATGGACAAACTGAAGTTGTAAATAGAACTTTGGGAACACTTTTGCGTGCTATTCTTAAAGGAACTTGGACTGACATTTCAATGGACTTTATTTTGGGGTTGCCTAGGACTAAGAAGGTGAGGGATTCTATTTTTGGATTACTTTATGTGCTATTGCGTGCTATTCTTAAAAAGAACTTGGATTGACATTTCTATGGACTTTATTTTTGGGTTGCCTAGGACTAAGAAGGGGAGGGATTCTATTTTTGGATTACTTTATGGGCTAAACTTTGCTCAATATTGTTGTAATCTACTACTTGTCATCCTCAAACGGATGGACAAACTGAAGTTGTAAAATAGAACTTTGGGAACACTTTTGCGTGCTATTCTTAAAAAGAACTTGGATTGACATTTCTATGGACTTTATTTTGGGGTTGCCAAGGACTAAGAAGGGGAGGAATTCTATTTTGGGATTACTTTATGGGCTAAACTTTGCTCCATATTGTTGTAATCTACTACTTGTCATCCTCAAACGGATAGACAAACTGAAGTTGTAAATAGAACTTTGGGAACACTTTTGCGTGCTATTCTTAAAGGAACTTGGACTGACATTTCTATGGACTTTATTTTGGGGTTGCCTTGGACTAAGAAGGTGAGGGATTCTATTTTTGGATTACTTTATGTGCTAAACTTTGCTCAATATTGTTGTAATCTACTACTTGTCATCCTCAAACGGATGGACTAACTGAAGTTGTAAATAGAACTTTGGGAACACTTTTGCGTGCTATTCTTAAAAAGAACTTGGATTGACATTTCTATGGACTTTATTTTGGGGTTGCCTAGGATTAAGAAGGGGAGGGATTCTATTTTTGGATTACTTTATGGGCTAAACTTTGCACAATATTGTTGTAATCTACTACTTGTCATCCTCAAACAGATGGACAAACTGAAGTTGTCAATAGAACTTTGGGATCACTTTTGCGTGCTATTCTTAAAAGAAGGGGAGGGATTCTATTTTCGGATTACTTTATGGGCTAAACTTTGTTCAATATTGTTGTAATCTACTACTTGTCATCCCCAAACGGATGGACAAACTGAAGTTGTAAATAGAACTTTGGGAACACTTTTGCGTGCTATTCATAAAAGAACTTGGATTGACATTTCTATGCACTTTATTTTGGGGTTGCCTAGGACTAAGAAGGGGAGGGATTCTATTTTTGGATTACTTTATGGCCTAACCTTGCTCCATATTGTTGTAATCTACTACTTGTCATCCTCAAACGGATGGACAAACCGAAGTTGTCAATAGAACTTTGGGAACACTTTTGCGTGCTATTCTTAAAAAGAACTTGGATTGACATTTCTATGGACTTTATTTTGGGGTTGCCTAGGACTAAGAAGGGGAGGGATTCTATTTTTGGATTACTTTATGGGCTAAACTTTGCACAATAAAGTTGTAATCTACTACTTGTCATCCTCAAACGGATGGACAAACTGAAGTTGTAAATAGAACTTTGGGAACACTTGTGCGTGCTATTCTTAAAAGAACTTTGATTGACATTTCTATGGACTTTATTTTGGGGTTGCCTAGGACTAAGAAGGGGAGGGATTCTATTTTAGGATTACTTTATGGGCTAAACTTTGCTCCATATTGTTGTAATCTACTACTTGTCTTCCTCAAACGGATGGACAAACTGAAGTTGTAAATAGAACTTTGGGAACACTTTTGCGTGCTATTCTTAAAAGAACTTGGACTGACATTTCTATGGACTTTATTTTGGGGTTGCCTAGGACTAAGAAGGTGAAAGATTCTATTTTTGGAAATCACTTTATGTGCTAAACTTTGCTCAATATTGTTGTAATCTACTACTTGTCATCCTCAAACGGATGGACAAACTGAAGTTGTCAATAGAACTTTGGGAACACTTTTGCGTGCTATTCTTAAAAAGAACTTGGATTGACATTTCTATGGACTTTATTTTGGGGTTGCCTAGGACTAAGAAGGGGAGGGATTCTATTTTTGAATTATTTTATGGGCTAAACATTGGTCAATATTGTTGTAATCTACTACTTGTCATCCTCAAACGGATGGACAAACTGAAGTTGTAAATAGAACTTTGGGAACACTTTTGCGTGCTATTCTTAAAAGAACTTGGACTGACATTTCTATGGACTTTATTTTGGGGTTGCCTAGGACTAAGAAGGTGAGGGATTCTATTTTTGGATTACTTTATGGGCTAAACTTTGCTCAATATTGTTGTAATCTACTACTTGTCATCCTCAAACGGATGGACAAACTGAAGTTGTCAATAGAACTTTAGGAACACTTTTGCGTGCTATTCTTAAAAAGAACTTGGATTGACATTTCTATGGACTTTATTTTGGGGTTGCCTAGGACTAAGAAAGGGAGGGATTCTATTTTTGGATTACTTTATGGGCTAAATTTTGCACAATAAAGTTGTAATCTACAACTTGTCATCCTCAAACGGATGGACAAACTGAAGTTGTAAATAGAACTTTGGGAACACTTTTGCGTGCTATTCTTAAAAAGAACTTGGATTGACATTTCTATGCACTTTATTTTGGGGTTGCCTAGGACTAAGAAGGGGAGGGATTCTATTTTTGGATTACTTTATGGGCTAAACTTTGCTCAATATTGTTGTAATCTACTACTTGTCATCCTCAAACGGATGGACAAACTGAAGTTGCAAATAGAACTTTGAGAACACTTTTGCGTGCTATTCTTAAAAAGAACTTGGATTGACATTTCTATGGACTTTATTCTGGGGTTGCCTAGGACTAAGAAGGGGAGGGAATCTATTTTTGGATTACTTTATGGGCTAAACTTTGCTCAATATTGTTGTAATCAACTATTTGTCATCCTCAAACGGATGGACAAACTGAAGTTGTCAATAGAACTTTGGGAACACTTTTGCGTGCTATTCTTAAAAAGAACTTGGATTGACATTTCTATAGACTTTATTTTGGGGTTGCCTAGGACTGAGAAGGGGAGGGATTCTATTTTTGGATTACTTTATGGGCTAAACTTTGCTCAATATTGTTGTAATCTACTACTTGTCATCTTCAAACGGATGGACAAACTGAAGTTGTAAATAGAACTTTGGGAACACTTTTGCGTGCTATTCTTAAAAAGAACTTGGATTGACATTTCTATGCACTTTATTTTGGGGTTGCCTAGGACTGAGAAGGTGAGGGATTCTATTTTTAGATTACTTTATGGGCTAAACTTTGCTCAATATTGTTGTAATCTACTACTTGTCATCCCCAAACGGATGGACAAACTAAAGTTGTAAATAGAACATTGGGAACACTTGTGCGTGCTATTCTTAAAAAGAACTTGGATTGACATTTCTATGCACTTTATTTTGGGGTTGCCTAGGACTAAGAAGGAGAGGGATTCTATTTTTGGATTACTTTATGGCCTAACTTTGCTCCATATTGTTGTAATCTATACTTGTCATCCTCAAACGGATGGACAAACTGAAGTTGTAAATAGAACTTTGGGAACACTTGTGCGTACTATTCTTAAAAGAACTTGGATTAACATTTCTATGCACTTTATTTTGGGATTGCCTAGGACTAAGAAGGGGAGGGATTCTATTTTTGGATTACTTTATGGGCTAAACTTTGCTCAATATTGTTGTAATCTACTACTTGTCATCCTCAAACGGATGGACAAACTGAAGTTGTCAATAGAACTTTAGGAACACTTTTCCGTTCTATTCTTAAAAAGAACTTGGATTGACATTTCTATGCACTTTATTTTTGGGTTGCCTAGGACTAAGAAGGGGAGGGATTCTATTTTTGGATTACTTTATGGCTAAACTTTGCTCAATATTGTTGTAATCTACTACTTGTCATCCTCAAACGGATGGACAAACTGAAGTTGTAAATAGAACTTTGAGAACACTTTTGCGTGCTATTCTTAAAAAGAACTTGGATTGACATTTCTATGGACTTTATTTTGGGGTTGCCTAGGACTAAGAAGGGGAGGGATTCTATTTTTGGATTACTTTATGGGCTAAACTTTGCTCAATATTGTTGTAATCTACTATTTGTCATCCTCAAACGGATGGACAAACTGAAGTTGTCAATAGAACTTATATGGGCTAAACTTTGCTCAATATTGTTGTAATCTACTACTTGTCATCCCCAAACGGATGGACAAACTGAAGTTGTAAATAGAACTTTGGGAACACTTGTGCGTGCTATTATTAAAAGAACATTGATTGACATTTCTATGGACTTTATTTTGGGGTTGCCTAGGACTAAGAAAGGGAGGGATTCTATTTTTGGATTACTTTATGGGCTAAACTTTGCTCAATATTGTTGTAATCTACTACTTGTCATCCTCAAACGGATGGACAAACTGAAGTTGTAAATAGAACTTTGAGAACACTTTTGCGTGCTATTCTTAAAAAGAACTTGGATTGACATTTCTATAGACTTTATTCTGGGGTTGCCTAGGACTAAGAAGGGGAGGGATTCTATTTTTGGATTACTTTATGGGCTAAACTTTGCTCAATATTGTTGTAATCTACTATTTGTCATCCTCAAACGGATGGACAAACTGAAGTTGTCAATAGAACTTATATGGGCTAAACTTTGCTCAATATTGTTGTAATCTACTACTTGTCATCCCCAAACGGATGGACAAACTGAAGTTGTAAATAGAACTTTGGGAACACTTGTGCGTGCTATTATTAAAAGAACATTGATTGACATTTCTATGGACTTTATTTTGGGGTTGCCTAGGACTAAGAAAGGGAGGGATTCTATTTTTGGATTATTTTATGGGCTAAACTTTGCTCAATATTGTTGTAATCTACTACTTGTCATCCTCAAACGGATGGACAAACTGAAGTTGTAAATAGAACTTTTGGAACACTTGTGCGTGCTATTCTTAAAAGAACTTGGATTAACATTTCTATGCACTTTATTTTGGGGTTGCCTAGGACTAAAAAAGGGAGAGATTCTATTTTTGGATTACTTTATGGGCTAAACTTTGCTCAATATTGTTGTAATCTACTACTTGTCATCCTCAAATGGATGGACAAACTGAAGTTGTAAATAGAACTTTGGGAACACTTGTGCGTGCTATTATTAAAAGAACATTGATTGACATTTCTATGGACTTTATTTTGGGGTTGCCTAGGACTAAGAAAGGGAGGGATTCTATTTTTGGATTACTTTATGGGCTAAACTTTGCTCAATATTGTTGTAATCTACTACTTGTCATCCTCAAACGGATGGACAAACTGAAGTTGTAAATAGAAATTTTGGAACACTTGTGCGTGCTATTCTTAAAAGAACTTGGATTAACATTTCTATGCACTTTATTTTGGGGTTGCCTAGGACTAAAAAGGGGAGAGATTCTATTTTTGGATTACTTTATGGGTTAAACTTTGCTCAATATTGTTGTAATCTACTACTTGTCATCCTCAAATGGATGGACAAACTGAAGTTGTCAATAGAACTTTGGGAACACTTTTGCGTGCTATTCTTAAAATGAACTTGGATTGAGATTTCTATGGACTTTATTTTGGGGTTGCCAAGGACTATGAAGGGGAGGGATTCTATTTTTGGATTACTTTATGTCTAAACTTTGCTCAATATTGTTGTAATCTACTACTTGTCATCCTCAAACGGATGGACAAACTGAAGTTGTAAATAGAACTTTGGGAACACTTTTGCGTGCTATTCTTAAAAAGAACTTGGATCGACATTTCTATGGACTTTATTTTGGGGTTGCCTAGGACTAAGAAGGGGAGGGATTCTATTTTTGGATTACTTTATGGGCTAAACTTTGCTCCATATTGTTGTAATCTACTACTTGTCATCCTCAAACGGATTGACAAACTGAAGTTGTAAATAGAACTTTGGGAACACTTTTGCGTGCTATTCTTAAAAAGAACTTGGATTGACATTTCTATTGACTTTATTTTGGAGTTGCCTAGGACTAAGAAGGGGAGGGATTCTATTTTTGGATTACTTTATGGGCTAAACATTGCTCAATATTGTTGTAATCTACTACTTGTCATCCTCAAACGGATGGAAAAACTGAAGTTGTCAATAGAACTTATATGGCCTAACCTTTGCTCAATATTGTTGTAATCTACTACTTGTCATTCTCAAACGGATGGACAAACTGAAGTTGTAAATAGAACTTTGGGAACACTTTTGCGTGTTATTCTTAAAAAGAACTTGGATTGACATTTCTATGCACTTTATTTTGGGGTTGCCTAGGACTGAGAAGGGGAGGGATTCTATTTTTGGATTACTTTATGGGCTAAACTTTGCTCAATATTGTTGTAATTTACTACTTGTCATCCTCAAACAGATGGACAAACTGAAGTTGTCAATAGAACTTTGGGAACACTTTTGCGTGCTATTCTTAAAAGAAGGGGAGGGATTCTCTTTTTGGATTACTTTATGGGCTAAACTTTGCTCAATATTGTTGTAATCTACTACTTGTCATCCTCAAACGGATGGACAAACTGAAGTTGTAAATAGAACTTTGGGAACACTTTTGCGTGCTATTCTTAAAAAGAACTTGGATTGACATTTCTATGGACTTTATTTTGGGGTTGCCTAGGACTAAGAAGGGGAGGGATTCTATTTTTGGATTACTTTATGGGCTAAACTTTGCTCCATATTGTTGTAATCTACTGCTTGTCATCCTCAAACGGATGAACAAACTGAAGTTGTAAATAGACCTTTGGGAACACTTTTGCGTGCTATTCTTAAAGGAACTTGGACTGACATTTCTATGGAATTTATTTGGGGTTGCCTAGGACTAAGAAGGTGAGGGATTCTATTTTTGGATTACTTTATGGGCTAAACTTTGCTCCATATTGTTGTAATCTACTACATGTCATCCTCAAACGGACGGACAAACTGAAGTTGTAAATAGAACTTTGGGAACACTTTTGCGTGCTATTCTTAAAAAGAACTTGGATTGACATTTCTATGGACTTTATTTTGGGGTTGCCTAGGACTAAGAAGGGGAGGGATTCTATTTTTGGATTACTTTATGGGCTAAACTTTGCTCAATATTGTTGTAATCTACTACTTGTCATCCTCAAACGGATGGACAAACTGAAGTTGTCAATAGAACTCATATGGGCTAAACTTTGCTCAATATTGTTGTAATCTACTACTTGTCATCCCCAAACGGATGGACAAACTGAAGTTGTAAATAGAACTTTGGGAACACTTGTGCGTGCTATTCTTAAAAAGAACTTGGATTGACATTTCTATGCACTTTATTTTGGGGTTGCCTAGGACTAAGAAGGGGAGGGATTCTATTTTTGGATTACTTTATGGCCTAACTTTGCTCCATATTGTTTTAATCTACTACTTGTCATCCTCAAACGGATGGACAAACTGAAGATGTCAATAGAACTTTGGGAACACTTTTGCGTGCTATTCTTAAAAAGAACTTGGATTGACATTTCTATGGACTTTATTTTGGGGTTGCCTAGGACTAAGAAGGGGAAGGATTCTATTTTTGCATTACTTTATGGGCTAAACTTTGCACAATAAAGTTGTAATCTACTACTTGTCATCCTCAAACGGATGGACAAACTGAAGTTGTAAATAGAACTTTGGGAACACTTTGGCGTGCTATTCTTAAAAAGAACTTGGATTGACATTTCTATGGACTTTATTTTGGGGTTGCCTAGGACTAAGAAGGGAGGGATTCTATTTTTGGATTACTTTATGGGCTAAACTTTGCTCAATATTGTTGTAATCTACTATTTGTCATCCTCAAACGGATGGACAAACTGAAGTTGTCAATAGAACTTATATGGGCTAAACTTTGCTCAATATTGTTGTAATCTACTACTTGTCATCCCCAAACGGATGGACAAACTGAAGTTGTAAATAGAACTTTGGGAACACTTGTGCGTGCTACTCTTTAATGAACTTGGATTGACATTTCTATGGACTTTATTTTGGGGTTGCCTAGGACTAAGAAGGGGAGGGATTCTATTTTTGCATTACTTTATGGGCTAAACTTTGCTCCATATTGTTGTAATCTACTACTTGTCATCCTCAAACGGATGGACAAACTGAAGTTGTAAATAGAACTTTGGGAACACTTTTGCGTGCTATTTTAAAAGAACTTGGACTGACATTTCTGTGGACTTTATTTTGGGGTTGCCTAGGACCAAGAAGGTGAGGGATTCTATTTTTGGATTACTTTATGGGCTAAACTTTGCTCAATATTGTTGTAATCTACTACTTGTCATCCTCAAACGGATGGACAAACTGAAGTTGTAAATAGAACTTTGGGAACACTTGTGCGTGCTATTCTTAAAAGAACTTGGATAAACATTTCTATGCACTTTATTTTGGGGTTGTCTAGGACTAAGAAGGGGAGGGATTCTATTTTTGGATTACTTTATGGGCTAAACTTTGCTCAATATTGTTGTAATCTACTACTTGTCATCCTCAAACGGATGGAAAAACTGAAGTTGTCAATAGAACTTATATGGCCTAACCTTTGCTCAATATTGTTGTAATCTACTACTTGTCATTCTCAAACGGATGGACAAACTGAAGTTGAAAATAGAACTTTGGGAACACTTTTGCGTACTATTCTTAAAAAGAACTTGGATTGACATTTCTATGGACTTTATTTTGGGGTTGCCTAGGACTAAGAAGGGGAGGGATTCTATTTTTGCATTACTTTATGGGCTAAACTTTGCTCCATATTGTTGTAATCTACTACTTGTCATCCTCAAACGGATGGACAAACTGAAGTTGTAAATAGAACTTTGGGAACACTTTTGCGTGCTATTCTTAAAAGAACTTGGACTGACATTTCTGTGGACTTTATTTTGGGGTTGCCTAGGACTAAGAAGGTGAGGGATTCTATTTTTGGATTACTTTATGGGCTAAACTTTGCTCAATATTGTTGTAATCTACTACTTGTCATCCTCAAACGGATGGACAAACTGAAGTTGTAAATAGAACTTTGAGAACACTTGTGCGTGCTATTCTTAAAAGAACTTGGATTAACATTTCTATGCACTTTATTTTGGGGTTGCCTAGGAATAAGAAGGGGAGGGATTCTATTTTTGGATTACTTTATGGGCTAAACTTTGCTCAATATTGTTGTAATCTACTACTTGTCATCCTCAAACGGATGGAAAAACTGAAGTTGTCAATAGAACTTATATGGCCTAACCTTTGCTCAATATTGTTGTAATCTACTACTTGTCATTCTCAAACGGATGGACAAACTGAAGTTGAAAATAGAACTTTGGGAACACTTTTGCGTACTATTCTTAAAAAGAACTTGGATTGACATTTCTATGCACTTTATTTTGGGGTTGCCTAGGACTGAGAAGGGGAGGGATTCTATTTTTGGATTACTTTATGGGCTAAACTTTGCTCAATATTGTTGTAATCTACTACTTGTCATCCTCAAACAGATGGACAAACTGAAGTTGTCAACAGAACTTTGGGAACACTTTTGCGTGCTATTCTTAAAAGAAGGGGAGGGATTCTATTTTTGGATTACTTTATGGGCTAAACTTTGCTCAATATTGTTGTAATCTACTACTTGTCATCCTCAAACGGATGGACAAACTGAAGTTGTAAATAGACCTTTGGGAACACTTTTGCGTGCTATTCTTAAAAGAACTTGGACTGACATTTCTGTGGACTTTATTTTGGGGTTGCCTAGGACTAAAAAGGTGAGGGATTCTATTTTTGGATTACTTTATGGGCTAAACTTTGCTCAATATTGTTGTAATCTACTACTTGTCATCCTCAAACGGATGGACAAACTGAAGTTGTAAATAGAACTTTGGGAACACTTGTGCGTGCTATTCTTAAAAGAACTTGGATTAACATTTCTATGCACTTTATTTTGGGGTTGCCTAGGACTAAGAAGGAGAGGGATTCTATTTTTGGATTACTTTATGGGCTAAACATTGCTCAATATTGTTGTAATCTAATACTTGTCATCCTCAAACAGATGGAAAAACTGAAGTTGTCAATAGAACTTATATGGCCTAACCTTTGCTCAATATTGTTGTAATCTACTACTTGTCATTCTCAAACGGATGGACAAACTGAAGTTGTAAATAGAACTTTGGGAACACTTTTGCGTGCTATTCTTAAAAAGAACTTAGATTGACATTTCTATGCACTTTATTTTGGGGTTGCCTAGGACTGAGAAGGGGAGGGATTCTATTTTTGGATTACTTTATGGGCTAAACTTTGCTCAATATTGTTGTAATCTACTACTTGTCATCCTCAAACGGATGGAAAAACTGAAGTTGTCAATAGAACTTATATGGCCTAACCTTTGCTCAATATTGTTGTAATCTACTACTTGTCATTCTCAAACGGATGGACAAACTGAAGTTGTAAATAGAACTTTGGGAACACTTTTGCGTGCTATTCTTAAAAAGAACTTGGATTGACATTTCTTTGCACTTTATTTTGGGGTTGCCTATGAATAAGAAGGGGAGGGATTCTATTTTTGGATTACTTTATGGGCTAAACTTTGCTCAATATTGTTGTAATCTACTACTTGTCATCCTCAAACGGATGGAAAAACTGAAGTTGTCAATAGAACTTATATGGCCTAACCTTTGCTCAATATTGTTGTAATCTACTACTTGTCATCCTCAAACGGATAGACAAACTGAAGTTGTCAATAGAACTCATATGGGCTAAACTTTGCTCAATATTGTTGTAATCTACTACTTGTCATCCCCAAACGGATGGACAAACTGAAGTTGTAAATAGAACTTTGGGAACACTTGTGCGTGCTATTCTTAAAAAGAACTTGGATTGACATTTCTATGCACTTTATTTTGGGGTTGCCTAGGACTAAGAAGGGGAGGGATTCTATTTTTGGATTACTTTATGGGCTAAACTTTGCTCAATATTGTTGTAATCTACTACTTGTCATCCTCAAACGGATGGACAAACTGAAGTTGTCAATAGAACTCATATGGGCTAAACTTTGCTCAATATTGTTGTAATCTACTACTTGTCATCCCCAAACGGATGGACAAACTGAAGTTGTAAATAGAACTTTGGGAACACTTGTGCGTGCTATTCTTAAAAAGAACTTGGATTGACATTTCTATGCACTTTAATTTGGGGTTGCCTAGGACTAAAAAGGGGAGGGATTCTATTTTTGGATTACTTTATGGCCTAACTTTGCTCCATATTGTTGTAATCTACTACTTGTCATCCTCAAACGGATGGACAAACTGAAGATGTCAATAGAACTTTGGGAACACTTTTGCGTGCTATTCTTAAAAAGAACTTGGATTGACATTTCTATGGACTTTATTTTGGGGTTGCCTAGGACTAAGAAGGGGAAGGATTCTATTTTTGCATTACTTTATGGGCTAAACTTTGCACAATAAAGTTGTAATCTACTACTTGTCATCCTCAAACGGATGGACAAACTGAAGTTGTAAATAGAACTTTGGGAACACTTTGGCGTGCTATTCTTAAAAAGAACTTGGATTGACATTTCTATGGACTTTATTTTGGGGTTGCCTAGGACTAAGAAGGGAGGGATTCTATTTTTGGATTACTTTATGGGCTAAACTTTGCTCAATATTGTTGTAATCTACTATTTGTCATCCTCAAACGGATGGACAAACTATCCTCAAACGGATGGACAAACTGAAGTTGTAAATAGAACTTTGGGAACACTTTTGCGTGCTATTCTTAAAAAGAACTTGGATTGACATTTCTATGGACTTTATTTTGGGGTTGCCTAGGACTAAGAAGGGGAGAGATTCTATTTTTGGATTACTTTATGGGCTAAACTTTGCTCAATATTGTTGTAATCTACTACTTGTCATCCTCAAACGGATGGACAAACTGAAGTTGTCAATAGAACTCATATGGGCTAAACTTTGCTCAATATTGTTGTAATCTACTACTTGTCATCCCCAAACGGATGGACAAACTGAAGTTGTAAATAGAACTTTGGGAACACTTGTGCGTGCTATTCTTAAAAAGAACTTGGATTGACATTTCTGTGCACTTTATTTTGGGGTTGCCTAGGACTAAGAATGGGAGGGATTCTATTTTTGGATTACTTTATGGCCTAACTTTGCTCCATATTGTTGTAATCTACTACTTGTCATCCTCAAACGGATGGACAAACTGAAGTTGTCAATAGAACTTTGGGAACACTTTTGCGTGCTATTCTTTAAAAGAACTTGGATTGACATTTCTATGGACTTTATTTTGGGGTTGCCTAGGACTAAGAAGGGGAGGGATTCTATTTTTGGTTTACTTTATGGGCTAAACTTTGCACAATAAAGTTGTAATCTACTACTTGTCATCCTCAAACGGATGGACAAAATGAAGTTGTAAATAGAACTTTGGGAACACTTTTGCGTGCTATTCTTAAAAAGAACTTGGATTTACATTTCTATGGACTTTATTTTGGGGTTGCCTAGGACTAAGAAGGGGAGGGATTCTATTTTTGGATTACTTTATGGGCTAAACTTTGCTCAATATTGTTGTAATCTACTATTTGTCATCTTCAAACGGATGGAGAAACTGAAGTTGTCAATAGAACTTATATGGGCTAAACTTTGCTCAATATTGTTGTAATCTACTACTTGTCATCCCCAAACGGATGAACAAACTGAAGTTGTAAATAGAACTTTGGGAACACTTGTGCGTGCTATTCTTAAAAGAACTTGGATTGACATTTCTATGGACTTTATTTTGGGGTTGCCTAGGACTATGAAGGGGAGGGATTCTATTTTTGCATTACTTTATGGGCTAAACTTTGCTCCATATTGATGTAATCTACTACTTGTCATCCTCAAACGGATGGACAAACTGAAGTTGTAAATAGAACTTTGGGAACACTTTTGCGTGCTATTCTTAAAAGAACTTGGACAGACATTTCTGTGGACTTTATTTTGGGGTTGCCTAGGACTAAGAAGGTGAGGGATTCTATTTTTGGATTACTTTATGGGCTAAACTTTGCTCAATATTGTTGTAATCTACTATTGTCATCCTCAAACGGATGGACAAACTGAAGTTGTAAATAGAACTTTGGGAACACTTGTGCGTGCTATTCTTAAAAGAACTTGGATTAACATTTCTATGCACTTTATTTTGGGGTTGCCTAGGACTAATAAGGGGAGGGATTCTATTTTTGGATTACTTTATGGGCTAAACTTTGCTCAATATGTTGTAATCTACTACTTGTCATCCTCAAACGGATGGACAAACTGAAGTTGTAAATAGAACTTTGGGAACACTTTTGCGTGCTATTCTTCAAAAAACTTGGATTTACATTTCTATGGACTTTATTTTGTGGTTGCCTAGGACTAAGAAGGGGAGGGATTCTATTTTTGGATTACTTTATGGCCTAACTTTGCTCCATATTGTTTTAATCTACTACTTGTCATCCTCAAACGGATGGACAAACTGAAGATGTCAATAGAACTTTGGGAACACTTTTGCGTGCTATTCTTAAAAAGAACTTGGATTGACATTTCTATGGACTTTATTTTGGGGTTGCCTAGGACTAAGAAGGGGAAGGATTCTATTTTTGCATTACTTTATGGGCTAAACTTTGCACAATAAAGTTGTAATCTACTACTTGTCATCCTCAAACGGATGGACAAACTGAAGTTGTAAATAGAACTTTGGGAACACTTTGGCGTGCTATTCTTAAAAAGAACTTGGATTGACATTTCTATGGACTTTATTTTGGGGTTGCCTAGGACTAAGAAGGGAGGGATTCTATTTTTGGATTACTTTATGGGCTAAACTTTGCTCAATATTGTTGTAATCTACTATTTGTCATCCTCAAACGGATGGACAAACTGAAGTTGTCAATAGAACTTATATGGGCTAAACTTTGCTCAATATTGTTGTAATCTACTACTTGTCATCCCCAAACGGATGGACAAACTGAAGTTGTAAATAGAACTTTGGGAACACTTGTGCGTGCTACTCTTAATGAACTTGGATTGACATTTCTATGGACTTTATTTTGGGGTTGCCTAGGACTAAGAAGGGGAGGGATTCTATTTTTGCATTACTTTATGGGCTAAACTTTGCTCCATATTGTTGTAATCTACTACTTGTCATCCTCAAACGGATGGACAAACTGAAGTTGTAAATAGAACTTTGGGAACACTTTTGCGTGCTATTCTTAAAAGAACTTGGACTGACATTTCTGTGGACTTTATTTTGGGGTTGCCTAGGACCAAGAAGGTGAGGGATTCTATTTTTGGATTACTTTATGGGCTAAACTTTGCTCAATATTGTTGTAATCTACTACTTGTCATCCTCAAACGGATGGACAAACTGAAGTTGTAAATAGAACTTTGGGAACACTTGTGCGTGCTATTCTTAAAGAACTTGGATTAACATTTCTATGCACTTTATTTTGGGGTTGCCTAGGACTAAGAAGGGGAGGGATTCTATTTTTGGATTACTTTATGGGCTAAACTTTGCTCAATATTGTTGTAATCTACTATTTGTCATCCTCAAATGGATGGACAAACTGAAGTTGTCAATAGAACTTATATGGGCTTAACTTTGCTCAATATTGTTGTAATCTACTACTTGTCATCTCCAAACGGATGGACAAACTGAAGTTGTAAATAGAACTTTGGGAACACTTGTGCGTGCTATTCTTAAAAGAACTTGGATTGACATTTCTATGGACTTTATTTTGGGGTTGCCTAGGACTAAGAAGGGGAGGGATTCTATTTTTGCATTACTTTATGGGCTAAACTTTGCTCCATATTGTTGTAATCTACTACTTGTCATCCTCAAACGGATGGACAAACTGAAGTTGTAAATAGAACTTTGGGAACACTTTTGCGTGCTATTCTTAAAAGAACTTGGACTGACATTTCTGTGGACTTTATTTTGGGGTTGCCTAGGACTAAGAAGGTGAGGGATTCTATTTTTGGATTACTTTATGGGCTAAACTTTGCTCAATATTGTTGTAATCTACTACTTGTCATCCTCAAACGGAATGGACAAACTGAAGTTGTAAATAGAACTTTGAGAACACTTGTGCGTGCTATTCTTAAAAGAACTTGGATTAACATTTCTATGCACTTTATTTTGGGGTTGCCTAGGAATAAGAAGGGGAGGGATTCTATTTTTGGATTACTTTATGGGCTAAACTTTGCTCAATATTGTTGTAAATCTACTACTTGTCATCCTCAAACGGATGGAAAAACTGAAGTTGTCAATAGAACTTATATGGCCTAACCTTTGCTCAATATTGTTGTAATCTACTACTTGTCATTCTCAAACGGATGGACAAACTGAAGTTGAAAATAGAACTTTGGGAACACTTTGCGTACTATTCTTAAAAAGAACTTGGATTGACATTTCTATGCACTTTATTTTGGGGTTGCCTAGGACTGAGAAGGGGAGGGATTCTATTTTGGATTACTTTATGGGCTAAACTTTGCTCAATATTGTTGTAATCTACTACTTGTCATCCTCAAACAGATGGACAAACTGAAGTTGTCAACAGAACTTTGGGACACTTTTGCGTGCTATTCTTAAAAGAAGGGGAGGGGATTCTATTTTTGGATTACTTTATGGCTAAACTTTGCTCAATATTGTTGTAATCTACTACTTGTCATCCTCAAACGGATGGACAAACTGAAGTTGTAAATAGACCTTTGGGAACACTTTTGCGTGCTATTCTTAAAGGAACTTGGACTGACATTCTATGGACTGTTATTTTGGGGTTGCCTAGGACTAAGAAGGTGAGGGATTCTATTTTTGGATTACTTTATGGGCTAAACTTTGCTCAATATTGTTGTAATCTACTACTTGTCATCCTCAAACGGATGGACAAACTGAAGTTGTAAATAGAATTTTGGGAACACTTTTGCGTGCTATTCTTAAAAAGAACTTGGATTGATATTTCTATGGACTTTATTTTGGGGTTGCCTAGGACTAAGAAGGGGAGAGATTCTATTTTTGGATTACTTTATGGGCTAAACTTTGCTCAATATTGTTGTAATCTACTACTTGTCATCCTCAAACGGATGGACAAACTGAAGTTGTCAATAGAACTCATATGGGCTAAACTTTGCTCAATATTGTTGTAATCTACTACTTGTCATCCCCAAACGGATGGACAAACTGAAGTTGTAAATAGAACTTTGGGAACTCTTGTGCGTGCTATTCTTAAAAAGAACTTGGATTGACATTTCTATGCACTTTATTTTGGGGTTGCCTAGGACTAAGAAGGGGA